>NW_024412404.1:54855099-55022200 GCF_014898765.1 Herpailurus yagouaroundi
CACGGTGTATTATCCTTTTTATAGATTGCTGGATTTAATTCATTAATTTTTTTTTTAATTTTTTTCAACGTTTATTTATTTTTGGGACAGAGAGAGACAGAGCATGAACAGGGGAGGGGCAGAGAGAGAGGGAGACACAGAATCGGAAACAGGCTCCAGGCTCTGAGCCATCAGCCCAGAGCCCGACGCGGGGCTCGAACTCACGGACCGCGAGATCGTGACCTGGCTGAAGTCGGACGCTTCACCGACTGCGCCACCCAGGCGCCCCTCATTAAACGTTTTTTGAATGGAGGTGTGTGAAGGCCTAATATATTTGCATCACCAGAGCAGCCAATGAAAAACTTTAGTTAGGGAGGGGATGACCTTATACATTATTTTAATCTTGAAGAAAGAAGAGTTTGTCCTAATTCTAAAGGACGACACCACAAATCTCAGAGACTACCCGGGTTCTAGCACATTCTTTCAGGGACCCACTGGCACTTGCTAGTGTCTATAGATTTCCTCTCATCTATTGGAAACTCCCAGTTTTTTAGTTCTGCTTACACACAGTGACTGGTGTGAGTTCTGCATGAAGTAGGCACTCCAAAAAGAGACACTGGATGGATTTGCCACCAAAATCTTCAGGGGAATAAACTATAGATGAATCTTGAATAATCCTGAGCTAGACACCGTCTAGAAAGAAAGACCTGGTTTTAGGTCATTCTAAAGAAAGCATGCTATAAAAGTGGGGTTTCTTTTTCTTTTCTTTTTTTTAAAGAGAATTTTCCATCTCTGAGACACAGTGTATGAAAAGGCCATGTGTGGAAAATAAAACAAAATCACCATCATACTGTGAATATAGCAGCTGGATCCCAGAGTGGGCCATTGTCAACGTTAAAGAAAAATATTCTTAATGATTTTTAAAGAGGGCACTGAATAGTCAATGATGGAATTTCAACCAGGATCTCCAGGGAGAAATCATTTGACACCTGAAACTCATGGAAACAAAATAAACTTCGTGAAAACAAATGTAAGTTCAGATTTTGTATAAGTTGCATTTTTAGAAGCCTTCATGCCTCTATTAAAGGTGGTAATTAAATAAACAATAGGCAATTAATTATAATAGTGGATGTGTGTTTCTAAAGAGCTTAAATTGTTTGGTAAGCTTTATTAACGATTATCAACTTGTTTACAAGTATCAATTCACTCATCTCTGAAATACAGCCATCTCCAGGGTAGGAGTTAGCAGCAATAGTTCACAACAACACAACCACACACTCCCAACCCAATTCAAGGAATACTCTAAAGGCAAGAGCGAAACAACTGGAATTACTAACATGTCTTCCTGTGGCACCGAAACTTCTTTTGAGTTTTCCCCAAACCTAGCTAGGGCCAAAATTGTTTAGATTTACTATCTGGCAAGATCAGAAGTTACGACCTAATGATCGTAAGCCAGAATAAGAAAATACCATATTTTTGCCCCAGGGAAGCAAATAAACAACAGCAACAAAAACGAGCTAAAAAGAAGCCAGAGTTGCATTGTAAAAGTGAAGCGATTGCCTGTAAGAAATTTCTCAGTTGTTTTACTAAGAGTAAAAACTTGTCCGTTGGATCGAATACGTGGTTGGCTCACAGTGAAAAATAAAGGCAATTATATAAGATCCGGGATCAAAGTGGTTCTGCAAAATGTTTACTGTCTTACAGTTTTAAAAACCTCTTACTAATTTTAAGATACACATGGAAGGTAATTTAAGAAGGGAAGAAGGAAGGGTGCCTAGGTGGCTCAGTCGTTGAGCGTCGGACTTTTGCTCAGGTCACGATCGCATGGTTCATGGGTTCGAGCCCTGCATCAGGCTCTGTGCTGACAGCTCGGAGCCTGGAGCCTGCTTCAGATTCTGTGTCTCCCCCTCTCTCTCTGCCCCTCCCCCACTTGTGCTCGCTCTCTCGCGCTCTCTCTCTCTCTCTCAAAAATAAATAAAAATATTAATTTTTTTTAAAAAAGGAAGAAGGATTACATACATAAAGACAACATACCAGAGTTGAACAGAGTCACTTGTTTTTATTATCCTATGACTAATGATATGCGCAGAAATATTTAGTATTGGGAAACCAAACACCAGGGCTTGGGAAAATAACACAGCTTAAAGGAGTAAAATGCTGAAATTTCTCATCTTAAACTGTTACAAAGCCAGTTGCAATGATTAGGAAAAATTTGACCAGAAAATAAAGTCAATATTTATTCTCCAATAGTGGAAGATTCCAGTTTAAAATATTTACTAAGTGCTGCACCTTTAAGTAACGCCCCATAGGGAGACTTATTCCAAGCACTGTGAAAGACTCTTCCCTTTGGGCAGCAGCATCTCTAAACTTGCAACTTGCAAATCTATTGTAGGACAATTACAATGCTCTTAGTGTTTAAATAACCCACTAGGTCATTCCCATATACATAATGTAACAGATGTTAATTATTTTTCAGTTGGAGGTTCAGAGACATAAGGGCAGCAAGAAGCTTTTCCAAAGTATCATTACAATCTTCAGACTTCGGATGCACACACACACACACACACACACGCACGCACACTTCAAATATATAGATAACTTGTACATATATACATATGGCAAAATTCCAGAATCACGTTGAAGATATATGCATAGATTAATTTTCACATAATCAGTGAAAAAATAAAAGAGTATTTGGCAAGTTGATTTACAATTATAATCACAATAAACTACTATTGGGAGGTGTTGATGATTGTTTTCATCGCTGGATTGGTGGATTTGTCTTCTGGGATTGGGCAGTATATGGATTCAGCATATAGTGCACGAGAAGCAGTGGGGTGTATAACATAAAGAGCTCTAGTCAGCAACTTGGGTCTTAATCCCCAGTCTGCCTATTACTAGCTACATATCTTTAGGGAAGTAATTTTCTTTCCTTGGACCTCTGTTTCTTCATCTGTAAAATAAGAGTCTATAATAGGAATCACTAAAGCATTCTATAATATTTAATAATTCTAAGTAGTACATCCACAACACAAAGAAGCAAATTGCATTTTAATTTTCTAATTGAATTCAGTCAACACACTAAAGCAGATTCCCTTTCTATGTAACTTATTCATAAAGGATCCTCTAATTCAAGAGAAAAAAAAATCTTCAAAATGTCTGGAGAGTCTCTCTCCCAAATGAAAATGATCATCACGGAAAGGAAGTAAATACAACTTTTATTAACAGACTCTACATGAGGAAATTGACACTAACAGCCCAGGATTTGGAAGAAATTACATATAAGTGGTTTTGGAAAGACTTAAACTTTTCACTTGTAGTAATAAACATAAGTTCTATCGATATTCTTTGCAACTTTTTCAAGCTACAAAGACATGCAGACTGAGGAGGACAAGAATTTATGGACCAGAATAGATATTTACACACCAGAAAGTTTTGTGTGGATGTCTTTTAATTTCCTCCTCATGCTATCATACTATTAATGTTGTGTGATTTTTGTTCCCTCAACAAAATTTACCCATGTTGGGGCACCTGGGTGGCTCAGTCAGTTGGGCGTCCGACTTCAGCTCAGGTCATGCTCTCACACTCCGTGAGTTCGAGCCCCGCTTCAGGCTCTGTGCTGACAGCTCAGAGCCTGGAGCCTGCTTTGGATTCTGTGTCTCCCTCTCTCACTCTCTCTTCCTCTGCTCATGCTCTCTCTCTGTCTCAAAAATAAATAAACATTAAAAAATTTTTTAAAAATTTACCCATGTTAATGCACAGAATGTGAATTCATGTACTTTAACTGTTATATGGTGTTGAGCAAGATGAATAAGTCTCATTTGCTCTTTTCTTTCTGAACAATGTTTCAATTGTTTCCAATTTTTTACTATCATAAACAATGCTGCAGAGATATCCGTGTAGGTCTCCTGTATACATGTGCAGGGAACTTTTTTTCATAATTGTGCCTCTTTCTGACAGCTGACATTGAAATTATTACGAGTTTGTGAATAGTAGTGTGGACAATCTAGGGGTCTGAGCATCAGATCTGTGTTCTAATCCTGGATCTACAACTAAGGAGTTGTAATCCTGACAAGTCATAATCTTTCTGTGCCACTGAGTTTCTTTCCATCTTCAGAGTTCTCAAAGCCCTTTATAAGTATATTACTATATATATATATATATATATATATATATATATATATATAAAACACATATGTTATATATATTTTATATTATGTATAATATATGTTATATATATTTATATTATATGTTATGTATTATAACTGTTATATACATTTATATTATATAATGTATATTATTGTATATATAAATATATACTATATATAATATTATGTATTATATATTATATATTACATAATAAATTTAACATATAATATATATTATGAATGATACATATATATCATGTGTGCTATGCTATATAATATCTATTAACTCATTAATTTATATATACTATTTACTTTCTCATTATACTATATATACTATTAATATATATATAATACATACTATGTGCAATTTATAACATATTCCTTTAAGTTATATCATGTAGCATATATATATATAGCATACTAATTTGTATATGATTTATTTCTCTGTATATATTTACATACAAAATAAAATAAATTTACATATATATAAAATTACTGAAGAGCAAAGATTACAGTTCTGGGAAGAAGTTTTGTGAAACTTAGATATTTATCTTCAAATTTCAATTGTGTCATCATGAGCCTTTCTGAAATCTCCTAGAACATTGCAACTTATATGGATTTATGTAGATGTCAACACACACTGGATGATTCTGAATATTATTGGAAGTAAGATTTATCATAGTTGCGTAAACTTAGTATCTTTGTACTTTGTCAACATGTTAACATTTTTTCATGTTCAGTTAAAATCCAAGATGGAGAATTTCTTAACAAATAATAAGGAATTAGAATTATAATATTTCTGGAACTGATACATATGTTCATTTGGAGGACATTAAACTGGTGGGCAGCTGGCAAAAACATTTAGTGGTTGTGTTTTTTTCCCATACAAAAGATCTAGTAGTCTCTCCCTGTATACATATTTAATGTATGCTAACCAAAGCAAAGGGCTTTAAAAGTATTTGATGTGCGTGTGCGTGTGTGTGTGTGTGTGTGTGTAACAGAAAGGCTGACTAGGTGGAACAATTTGAGGGATGAATCCAACTCTCTTGTTCCAGGGTCAGATTTTATACCGTTTCTGCTAAGCAGTTTTCCACCATCCAGAACAATGTTTTAGTCCATCTGAATATCTCATAGGTTTGACTTGGAACTGGGTGCTTATCTTTTATCCAGTCTGGATTAGGTCACCTTCAGAACATTTATAGGTTATAACATAGAGCAGGACTGTTACTGAGACTGTATCATAATCATTTTGTAGCTATTGGAATCATCACTGATGATGCAGAATTAAGCGTAGGACTTAGCTTGAAATGTAGACCGAGAAGAAATACCTGCTTCCAGGAAGTGAAGTGTTACAACGAAAGGAACATCGAACTGAAGAAGTCATCTCGTTCAAACCACTAATGGCTTGTACGACCTTGAGCAACTTAAATTCTTCCTCAGTAAAATAGCAACTTGTAAATTTCTTCTACCTCCAAACTTGGATCTCAGATTAGCTAGAATGTCTTCCCAGTAGACTAACCCCAATGAGCCATTTTGTTTTACCGTAGTTGTTTATCAGGCTTGCGCAGGAGGATAAGGTGTTTACACTGTGTAATCTGTATCTATAACCGTGCTCTTGTAAACCGAGGTCTTAAAAAAAATGATGACGTTTAAAAAAAAATTACTCCCATCCAAGTATGAAGTGCATCATATGAAGGTGCAAACTGGCTTTATACAAGTGAAGTCTGGTGCATTAGACACATCAGGAGTCAAGGGCCGGCAATGTTTTCAAAGACAAGATTTTCTCCAAAGTTCCCAGGATACAGACACTCCCTCAGCTTCCCTTGAGTGGCTGTCCCGGGATAGGTTTTGTCCCTTGACTACTCACGACCAGTGTGACTTTGGGCAAATCGTGTAAACTCTCTAAATTTAGGTTTCCTTGTCTGCAACCCTAAATTGGCTGTTGGGAGGGTTAAATGAAGGGTTGGACACAGTTCGGGGAGGGCCTGGTGCGTAGGAAGTACTCACAAGATGTTTGCTGCTGGGAGGTTGGTGATCAACCCCACTTCTCTTTGCAACTGCTTTCCTCATTCTGAAGGTAAGACTGGATGGCACACGTGTCCTGGGCTGCTCTTCACCAAGTAACTAAGGATCTGGGGCTGTGGCACGTGCTCTTCTAGCCCAGCAGGCAGGAGCCAGTGAATGGAGACCCTGAGTTACTCTTGTCTTAAGCCAAACCCAACATTATCAGACACTGTTCCCAAACAAAAATAGAAATGAAAGTTTCTATTCTCCCAGTAATGTTTCAAACCTTCATTTGGAATTTAAGGATGACGTTTTAAACAATCATTTTAACATCTTCCTAAGAATCTGATTTCTGAGTCGCAGAAAAATAGGGACTTGCTAAATAATATAAGCTTCCATCACTAGAAGTGGATGAATTAGAAACTTGAGTGACAGATCAGATACCAGATAATATTTTAATACACTAGATTTTCACATCGAAATGTTACGAATTTAAAAACACCAGTGTGACATCCTTTGGTACACCTAGCTACAAACATTGCGCGACTAATCGGTGTTTTCTGACTCCCATGGACTGCTCTAATTTTAAGCATGTTATCTCTTTTGATAAAAACAATGGCTAACATATGCTGACTGCTAACCTTATGCGGAAGCTGCTACATCACAATCTCATTCGATTTCAAAGAGGTAGCACTATAGTCAACGCAAATACAACGATTGTTGTTTCCTATCCCATCGTAAAGAATGAAGGGCGTCGGTGTGGTGGTTTCTCGTCTTCAGGCATTGCTCACAGGGGGATGAGGCAGGAAACTTGGAAACCAGATCCTTCATACCCTTTGGCCAATGCTTGTTCTTCAGTTGGCTTTAAGCATTATCAAAATATCCTTGACAGATCCCAGAGCCTGGCGCTGCTTTAGTGAAAAGCACAAGGCAATTGATCGATTTTGCAACTCATAGCATCTTCTGTGAAGCAGCAGGCCTGGGCTGTGGTGTTCAGCATCCATAAACTGCAGAGGGATTGAAATGTATTACTGAACACATTGAGAAAAAAAATCACTTTTTACATCACCCCATTCCTCCACTTTCGTAATCAGAAGACAAAATGCCAATACGTAGTCTCTTGTGGAAAAATCCTGGGTACATAGGGCACCTGGCTGGCTCAGTCGGTTAAGCGTCTGACTCTTGATTTTGGCTCAGGTCATGATCTCACGGTTTGTGGGATTGAGGCCCATGGGAGCACGGAGCCTGCTTGGGATTCGCTCTCTCTGCTTCGCTCTCTCTCTCTCTCTAAAAATAAACATCAAAAAAAAAAAAAAGGAAAAGAAAAGAAAGGAATAGAAAAGAAAAGAGAAGATAAGAAAAGAAAAGAAAAGAAAAGAAAAGAAAAGAAAAGAAAAGAAAAGAAAAGAAAAACACTGGATTTTCATTCATTCAGGAGAACAAAACTCACACACCATCTCAACCTACCCATTATGTTTTATTGGACATTTGCTGGAGAACAAAACACAACAATGTATGGAAAAGCAGTTTGTTGAACTGTGAAAAATTTTACAAATGTAAGATTTTATCATAATTTTTAGGCACCTATCTATTAAACATACACCTCGTAGCATCCCCACAATCTTCTGGCATCCACAGTTGCTTAAAATGATTGAGAGTTGAACAGATTTAAAAGCAAGAGAATTCTGTGTTGAATACAATCAACTTTGTAAGGGCAACGGATAAAGAACTTGATAGCTAAGTGGATAAATATATGCGATGGACCAAACCTGGTTGACCCTTGTGGGACAGATAGATTATGTTGTATTGACAGATTGAATTTGAACTTTACTGTGGAATGAAAAGCCCAGTGCCTTCTCGGAAAAACACACTCTCACAAGCTCATGTGGCTGTAAGGTTGATAATATGTTGATAATAACTGGTGTGTTTTTCATTCCCAATAGTACCCAGTCCCCCTTGTGACCTTTCTCCCAGTTTCAGGCAGCATTAGGCAGAACCAGACTTTACTATTGCTCCAGCGACCATTTTCACTTTTCCCATTTCATAGTAGCCAGTAGAGGAAGAGGTATAAAAAGCAAAGCTTACTCAGTAAATGAAGAATTTTGGAGGAATCCAGTTGAAGAAAGAGCCTGAACTGACAAAGATGTCACTGGTCAGGGGCGAGGCAAAAAAGACTGGGGGAGAAGATCAAGTTTGATGCACATTTTTAAATGTCTCCAAGACCTTTTCCTTTCCCCCTTGTTGGTAATGGGAACTGGGCAAATTGTTGATGGAGCCTCCAGCCCAATTTGAGCACCAAAGGCAGTCATCAATTGAATCTTGGTTCCTAGGAGGGTCCTTGAAAGTGAGGAAGGTCTGAGAGCCACCCCCCCCCCCGCCAGCCCCAGTGCCTTGCACCATGCTGACTTGAAGGAACATCAGTGGCAGCAGATTAGCAGGGCAGAGACGCCCTGGACAGAGAAGCTTGGAGGAAAGCTTTCCATGAGCTCCCTGTCATCAGAAGCACCAGATAAACTCTGAGAGTTTTATCTTCTCGACAAAGGTGTGAAAATGACTAAGAAAACACCGGTAGACCTAAATGATTGCCCAACTCAAGAGATCCGGAAGATATGGAGTACAGGGATCAAGGACAAGGGCCCCACCATGATGGGGGACACATGACAGGCCAGTGGGAATAGACACGACAGCCATGGGCTCATCCTGGCTTCTCCCCTGGGGCCTCCGCTTCAGTTTAGCCCTTAGAATTTCAGATCTGTCCCGGGGAGAAGGATAGAGAGACAGAAATTCTCATCTTACTGAGTGTAAAACCTGAAATGACCGAATATATCCAGTTAGGATGTTTTCTGGATGAATTTTGACAGGAGCGGAAATGGGAGAACCCAAATAGAGATGAAGTTGAAGGACAGGGAAATGGAGTTACACATCTTACATATCACCTGAGTACGTGGCCTGAAATGCTACATTTGCTAGAAGGGATAATACATTGCAAGAAAAGTGGGGGCACTGCCAGAACCCACGGATTTGAGAGGCCCCTCCATGAGGTTATAAGATAGCGTCGGATCTCCTTTTCTATCAGCTTCTGGTTGTACATTAGGGCGGCCTGTTAAAATGTATTAACATATGTAAAACATATACAAGTGTATTAACCTGAAGTGAAGTCTCTAATGAACGTGGTCTTACAAATCACCTGCAAGTGAACTGGACAACCTCACAACAGCATACAGGGAAAAGATGTAGGGCCACGGTTGAACCCAACTGCCACTGAAATTGATATTGTGGTGTAGCTTCTGGAAAAGCTAATGCAAATTTTGGGTGCATTAATGGAAATACAGCCCGCGAAGGTGCCCCAATACTATCCTTCCTTCTCCTCTCCTGTTATAGTGATTGCCTATCTGTGTTTTCATCTGAAGACAGTTCCTCAGCACAGGTAATGGGCCTCATCTCCTCATATGTTCTCATGAACACATGAATATTGCATCTGCCGTATCCCTTCTCCCTCTTGCATCCTCAATTGTTTTCTTCTCTGCTGGCTCAAATCTCATCCACAGACATATTCTCTAATACTTCTCATATTAAAACAACAACTCATTTGACCCTATATCCCCTCCAGCTACCACACCGCTTCTCTGTTTTCAAACATTTCCTGAAAGACTCGTCCATACTTGCTCTCTCTTTCTCCCATTTTCTCTTGAACATGCTCCAATCAGATTTTTGTCTTTGGCCACTCTACACCTACATATTGCCTGAGTCAATCTTCAGGCATCTTCCTTGGCCGACTAACAACACTTGACATAGTTAACCACTTACATCTATCATCCTTTAGGGACCATTAATGTTCACATTTATAAAGCAAAGACATCCTGAACACCAAGGTTCAGAGGGATGACCTACTCTTGTAGCATTTGGTGTGTGACTGTGTAAGGTCACTGTGATATACAACGGTAAGCAATGAAAACATGAATCAGTTTATTGTACTCATTTAGTGCCTTTGTAAAATTATGTTTAAAATATGTTTTATACTCTGCTCCTACCATAAAGTTTACTAAGTAACTGAAACCAGTTGATTCTTTGAAAAGTGTGATCGCTAATTGGAACATACAGTGTTATATAGGGAATATATATTCTCTCTGATTTTATATATACTTATACATAAATCTGTATTTTATATAAGAACATACAATGTTATACATGTAAATATAGCATATAGCATATATGTGGCTACCATATATTTAGTATTATGTAAAATATTAAAAATATATAAATATTATATATATACTATATAGTATATATAGTGTATATAGTATGCTATATATATTATTATATATACTATATATACTATATATAGTATATAGTATATATAGTATACACACATGTAGTATATATACATATATATACATATACATATATACACATATATACATATAGTATATACATATAGTATATACATATAGTATAGTATATAGTATACTATATATACTATATATATTATATAATATATATTATACTATTATATATAGCATGCTATATATATTATACTATATTATATATATAGTATACTATATACTATACTATATATATACTATTATATATATTATACTATACCATATTATAAATATAAAATATACAATTATCTCATATTATATGCCAATTATTTTATTATTTATGAACTGTGTATAAGGTATATAATTAATATGTATATGTGCATATATATATATAATTTATAGGTTTTGGGGGTTGCACAAGCTGAGACTCCTACCAGTTAATTTGTTTACTACACTGATAATATATGGAGTAAAATTAGAGAGAGGTACTAGAGATATGGGTACTTAAGCCTAGGAGTCCGTTCTGGGCTTGGTGTCCGGGAGATCAGAGCTGGAGTTGGAGACGGTTGGCATTCTTGGTGGCAGGGGTTTATGTATTGCACCAGTGATCCACCACCGATGTGTGTCTCCTCCGGGCTCAGGCTGCTTTTGGCTTCCCGCTGTGTAGCCTACTACCCACTCCCACCTTGGACTGTGTAGATGATCTCTGCCTCATGCTGCCACCTCTTCCTCATCTGAATGCTCCTTCCCCTTTGCCAGGACTTAAGTTCATGGCTGAGAGGGAGTCTCATGAACCCAGCCCAACTTTTCTTCTGCAAGCCATATCATAGCTCTGCCTATGCCACCTGCACCTGTGCACACGGTGGGTGGGAGGAGAGGGCGCAGGGCCCTGAGGTCTGCAGATGATTTCCCCCTTGTATTAGGGACGTGGGCGGGGCCAATTCACTTGGACTGAGCTGTTGATAGGCAGATACGTTGATGGGCATGCAAAACACATTAAAATACAGACATTGAAGATTTTTGGTGTGGCTCAAATTTCAGGAATGAGGCTTCGTTTAGGAACAAAAACACACTCTACTTCTCAGCCTAAATGAAATGAAGTGTTCAACATCACTAAATGTAAGCTCTTGTAACATAGATGTCGTATGATAGAAACACAACATATTACTTCAAGTATTTCTTTCTATATCCTATTAATGTTTGTAGATTTTTTTTCTTTCTCAATTGTTGGCCTAATAATGACTGCAAATTATAATTGCTAATATTCTCTAGAGTAGAAGGCTTTCAAATCACCTTCCAGCATTAATACCTATTAAAAAAAAAAACCGAGTTGCTTTTGGAATTTCCTGGATTCTTCTGTTTGTCATGCAAATATTCAGTTCTGCTCTTTTTATGATAATATGAAATAAAGTAGTTTCTCATAGTAACATTGTAAATCATTTGCTTTCTATTACATGCAGCTGGTTCTGTTACTGTAATGATTTTCTATGAGTGCATATTGCAGAACACATAAAATGCAATGTGATATTTCTTTATTCAGAATTTATATGCAATTATTGTTTGCCCAGCAATAATGAGACAATTTGGAAATATAGTAATTTATCGTAATACATTTCTTTTTAATAGGAATCTACACTGAGAGGGAAAAATCCAAATTTCTAAAAATGCCATCTCTGTTTGTTACATAGACCAGAGTTTTCATCTCACTGAAAATTCAATATCAAAATTAAAAACAGCTGAGGTAGTTACTCGGGTGCCTTACTTCAGCTTATTCAAAAGAATATAGGATGAACGGTAAGAATTAAGTAAACCACAAATTATTTTGGAGTGTCTGGTTTGTATTATAAATAAATTTTTCACTGCTGGTTGTTTTTTCAAAAATATTGACTATATTTTTGATATCCATTCCTGTGATCTAATCTAAACTGTGTCCTACCAATTTAACGTATTGTTTGTTCATGATTACATTTTTTATTACACTCATATGCTATAAGTATTTCTCACTCTGCTCTTCGGGGTGTCCCCCGAATGGCCGCAGTGTTTAAGACATGTCATGGACGATGTTAGGCAGAGAACTACCCCCCTTTCATGTTGCCACATACTAATTTCACACCTTGAATCGCGTCTAACCACAGCAACAATGAAATATCCATGTTTTTAAAGAAAATTGAAGAGCATTTATTAAGGGGCAACAACAAAGAAGCCAAAACAGAGTGTCACTCCAGCATCAAAGTTTTCTTCCTTCTTGATCTGAACTAGAATTTTAAAATACTTGTTGGCAAATTTGCATTGGTTTCTATTTTGACGAAACCAAAGTCATTTAGTTCTTGCGGTACAAATGTTTATGAGCCTTTCTTTATATTCTTAAAATTGTTAAATCAATACAATATTCTCACATTTCATTCTTAATTACAAAAGTAATATTGCCAACATAGTGTATTGTGTATAATAGGAAAGAAAGATTACCAGTCGCTGCCTATGGGGCACATATTTGAAAAGTGTGTCTAATTCTCAGAACAATATTCTATTTTATTCTCATTTTCTCATTGGTTCCTGGGTCTCCTTACAAAGGGACACAATGTTTATAAGAGGGGGAACAACAGGGCAAAAATGCATGAAAGGTTATGGAACCAGGAAACTGATGGAGGGGACGATCCTCTTCGGATGGGACACCAGTGAGAGAGGGGCCAGTGTGGTGTGGACTCTGCTCAGAGAAAGCCATGCACACTATGTACACAGGGCCCGCCATATTGGTGGACATGGAAACATATGGAACCTACCAGAGCAGCTCTCCACACCACTGACTGGTGACCAGTTACCCACGAAGATCCTTCCTTTTCCCAGGGGTGTTACATCTTCAAACAGGGTAAGGTCATCTCAAACCACATGTCCCTCCCCTCTTGTCCCACCCTGATTTAAAGAGAAAGCCAAGTTGCCTCCCCAGCTCAAGTACCCTGAGCCATCCATCTGGGGTGAGGTAAGGCTTGCTAGGTGCTTTGAAGAGGATATAAGTTGAAGTTTGTAAGCCAGACCAGGTAGGTATGTGTTTTAGTTCCAGAGTGGCCTATATGAAACCTGCTGGAGATATTATTAAGGAATGTGTCAACCACTGACCTCTTCAAAAACGACCAGAAAACGCAACTGGTCAAGCCAAGAGAAGCATATCAGATCCATTGCAGTGAGAATGAATACCACTTGGACAGTCTCAGTGATGCCTCAAAGTGGAGAAATTGGGAAAGGGATGAGAGTCTGAGCTGGTGCTTTGAAGGGAGTGTTGTAAGGTAGGAGCTCACTGGGGGAGATGGGGCAGTTTGTGCCATAATGGCTCCAGGTAAGGGCAAAGCAAGGCTAGGGTTTTGAAGAGAATCTTGTTGAGCAAGTTGCTAGGCTTAATCAGTAAGCTATTGACAGTTATACAGGCTTATCTTCCAGAATGGGTCTACTGTCTTATCTTCTAGAACAACTGCTTTCTGGATCAAACAGACATGTTATTTTGCACGTTACCATTGTAAACAGATTTTTTCGCTGGAAAGCTTTTCTCTTATGTTCAAAATGTTAAACAAACACGCACGCACACACACACACACACACACACACACACACTCCCACTCCCACTCACACACACGAACATGTTGTCTCAAGTGCATCCAAAATAAAGATAGAACTACAGAAACGTTGGTAAAACAAAGATCAACTGGTATTTCGGCTGGACCTAGGGTGGATTTTGTTCTCCTTATGTTAATCAAAGATAGTTGTTTCAGCCCCCTGCCTTGTGAGACTAAGACAGCAGCTCATGGGATGATGGAGGTGGCTCCCCATAGAGGCTTAAAAAAAAAAAAAAATGAAAAAGAAGAAAGAAAAGAAACCCATCTCTTACATCATAGGAAATGGAGTGGAAACAGAAAAGGGAGGGGAGGGGGTGTTCGTTTCCCTGAGAACATTCTTCGGAAAATATGGCCTCTCAGTATTTCCTTACCTGCCCCTCCTCACCTCCACCTTCACGTTGATCTCCTTTCATTCTTTAGGGTTGCCACAAAGACTCATGTAACTTGATTTTTCACCTGGATTAAAATGTTAGTAATTGGAGACCTTACGAAAAGTTATTTCCTGAGGGCCCCATATTCATCCAGAGACAGCCAGAACTACAACCATTTTGATGAAAATTACTTGCTTTCCATAAGATTCTGAATTGTTAAAAGATGGAGGAAACATGCACGAGGTGGCCAGTGGTCATTGAGTGCTTTCCGTGGTTGGTTTTGAAGCTTAGTGAAACAGACAGATTCTATTGTCAGCATTGTGGTGGTGATCATGGACGGCTTTTTCTTTGAGGAGGTAACAAGGTAGTTAGAGGGGGCTCTTAACCACCAGGGAAGGGTGCCTCTGCCCAGTTAAAAACTTCCATACACATGGGCCCTGTGCATTTCGCACTCGAAAAAATCATTTGGACTTTTTCTAGTGTTCCTCAACGAACAGGTCAGAATGGAAAGCGAGATAATCATTTTAGATACAATCGCTTTGATTTGAAAGTATCTAGATGATGTATGTGTTGCATCTGGGGGGTGTGGTTGAAGCAATTCTTTGAATTATTTAGGAAACGGCTTGAGTCGCCCATTTCACAAGGCGAACGGTCTTGATGTCAAATATCCAGGGAGTACCGAAAATATCCAGCCTTACATGAGGATAATTTTCAGACTTTTGAGGTTCTAGCAGAGCCTGGCTCTTTTTACGTGACGGGGGAAGTGTTCCCCTGCTCCTGAGAGGGAATGTTTTCAACTGTGGTCCGCCTACCCCTTATGTCTTCTCTCTTCCTTGGCCTTTACTTTCTCCACCTGCCTCTGCTTCCTATACAAACTCACTGGTTTACTCCTCCACGTTCAGAATGCTTTGAGTTGTGTAGACAAAACATTTCAGTGTTTGATAAAGAAATTTCCATTTTCATACCAGGTCACATTCAAGTCACTGCCTACGGGGTTATTATAGTTCCCTCCTTACATATTTACCTCCCCTGGAGCTTCGCTTTTGAAACTATAACCTTTTCCCAAAAAAAGACACTAAAATGACTTGTTGGGGGTGGGCTTCGGGCCCGGGCTTTTCATTGCAGGCCCCTCCACCACGCCACCTGAATGTCCCAACTGCTTTTCAGGCTAAGGTCGTCTAGACACAGAAGCTCTGTGGAGAACATTTTCTCTAAGCATTTGGTGGCTGGGAAGGAAGGAATGCCTCAATTCTGAAGAATGTCACCTATTTGGTTTTATCTCTGTTTGGTTTTCAGGGAGTTGGCCTCCAGCTTGATAACACTTCTTGCCCTCCCTTGTGACCTGACCTTCTGGTACCAGGGCCTTGTTTTTGCCTTCTCAGTGCCCACCCCTTTCGTCTTCTTCTTTTGACCTCATTGCCACAGACCTCTAGCAGAGGCCGGGAGGCCAGCTGTACCCCTCCGGCAGGGGGCTGCCCTCCTGATACCCGCTGCTGCTAGCCAAGGCCCAACTAACCGAGAACAGACACTTTTACTTGGTTAAGCATCTTCCCTCAGGGAGCCAGAGTCGAGTTCAAATAGGTTAAAGCATTACATTTGTAAATTTGTAAAGGATCAAGTTGTGAAAAGAAGGGCAGTCTTGTTCTTTGAGACTTTATTAGGCAGTAAATGCAACATGATACATTTATAGGAGCAAAGACCCAGATTTTCTGAACTTCGCCGAGCCAGAGAGATGTGTTTTATTTCAGAGATTTTATGGAATGGCTGCAGCATAGGTACATTTTTACAAGGCACTACACTGACTTAAGGTAATCATAAAGTAAAAATAGGCAAAGGGTGCGTTCAAGTCTAAGTAGAATTTATATACATATTTACCCAATCAAATCCAAAGACCCAAAACCATATGTTTCTCATTTTTGGTTTAATTTTTAAGCTCTTTAGTTGCTCTTTTTGATGGAAAAGAAGTTGGGTTAGCTTTTTGAAGAATGTTGCTTGTATCATAATAAAATGCACCAACTATGACAATAAACACTCATATCGGCAGAAAGTGACACGAGGCCATGTTAAAAAAATTCCTCTCTGTGGCAAAATAAATCGGAATTATATGGCAAACCTCTTGCAGCTTGTTATCATTTTGCTGAGAAAACAGAGCTACTGAATCTTTCCTACGTGGCAATTGAGCACAGGCAGGGAAGGTTTTTCAGATGATGCCACGATTCTCAAGCTGTATTTTGATACAGTTCTTCTATTAATTTTGTCGCTTTTGTTATTGTAGTCTTGTCATTCTTCCGTTCTACCGTAGTTATTTCATGGATTTTGAAAAATAAAACTCATGAGGGGAAGATGATATACATTTTAGGACCGGCAACAGGGCAGTACAAGCTATTTAGGAAAGGCAGAGGATATACATAGCGGAATTGGGACATTGTTAGATAGGTAGGCAGGTAGGTCAATCAGTAGGTGGATATTAGAAGTTTCCCTCTTATTGTACATTTCTTCCTTCTATTTATCAGAAGCCAGAAAATTAGCGGACTCAGCCAGAAGTTTGCAAGGAAGGATGGAAATGAATTTAGGTGTGGTTGTTTTTTAAAAATATTGATTATTTTTTAACTATTCAAGTGGGATGTTTTTCCACTTAGAATGGCAAAGAAAAAGGTAGTCCCACTTCATTTATTTCTGTTCTCAATGCACATGAGGCAACCAAATCAAGTTCACAAACAAAGCATGAGAATCTGTCTGGCCACCCTCCCCACTGCTACATCTCACTCACAAGTATGGGTGGTTGAGAGCTGAACGTACATGCTTTCAGTTCCCTTTTTATGTGCTTCACACATATATGCACATATCTATCCATATCTTATTTATATACATAAGATCATGATTTATATGTTGTCCTTTAGGTTTTTTCGCTCCATATGTCATAGAACTTTCTTTCAAGGGAAGTACCCACAAATCAAAGTCTTTCTTTTTATTGGCTACCTAGAATTCCATAACATGAATCTATCACATTCAGCTCCTTATTATAGTACATTTAAGTTACTTCTGGTATTTTAGTGTTATAAAACTCAACAATGAATATCCTTGTGTATTACTTTCTTGAAAAGTGGGAGTGTTTCTTTAGGATAGTTTCCCAGAAATGAAATTGCTGGGTCAAATAGTAAGGTTTTTAAAAAATTTTATAGGTTTTGGTAAATTGCCTTCCAAAAAGCTTATCTTTTCACTAAATATATGAGTACTCATTTTCTCATATCCTGGGAAGCCCTTGGGATTACAAATCTTCTTTTTTTTTTTATCTTTCCAATTGTATGCATGAACATTTATATTTTATTATTTTGATCATTTATTTACTTAATTATAAGAACGATTGAGCATGTATGTCTTTATTTACCATATACATTCTTTGAGAGTTGCCTATTCATATTCATCTATTTTTCTTTTGGGTTGTTTGCTTTTACTTTAGTGGGTTGTTGAAGTTTTTCATGTACTTTGGATATTAATTCTCTAATAAATATGTTGCAAAGATTTTCTCTTGGTTCATTGCTTTTTTTTTTTTTTTTAGATTTCTGTATCTTGTTTGAACATGTAAAAATATTGCTAACATGTCAACATTTCAAGAAATCAGCTACCATATTTATTCAGTTCCATTTAATTATCATTTAATTAATTTTTAAAATGCAAACTTGGATTTTATTTCCTAAAATCTTATTCTGAGTTTACTAAAAGTACCTTTAAAAAGTTTTTTTCAGGTGCATCTGGGTGGCTCAGTTAGTTAACTGGCCAACTTCGGCTCAGGTCATGATCTCACGGTTTGTGAATCTGAGCCCCACACATTGGGCTCTGCGCTGACAGCTCAGAGCCTGGAGCCTGCTGCAGATTCTGTGTCTCCCTCGCTCTCTGTCCCTCCCCCGCTCGGGCTCCGTCTCTGTCTCTGTCTTTCTCTCTCTCTCAAAAATAAACATTAAAATACATTTTTTTAAAAAAAGTTTTTTTCAGGGCACCTGGTGGCTCAGTCGGTTAAGCATCCGACTTCAGCTCAGGTCATGATCTCACAGTTTGTGGGTTTGAGCCCGCATTGGGTCCTGTGCTGACAGCTCAGAGCCTGGAACCTGCTTCAGATTCTGTGTCTCCCTCTCTCTCTGCCCCTCCCCCACTCATGCTCTGTCTTGGTCTCAAAAATAAACATTAAAAAAAAAATTTAAGAGTGTTTTTCTCTTTAACCGTTTCACCCTCTATTCAAAAGCACTGTGCCCCATTATCACTTTTACCTTCTAAGTTCTGTCTATTTTTGATGTATGGAAGATACTAGAAATATGAAAAGTTTGGGGCGCCTGGGTGGCGCAGTTGGTTAAGCGTCCGACTTCAGCCAGGTCACGATCTCGCGGTCTGTGAGTTCGAGCCCCGCGTCGGACTCTGGGCTGATGGCTCAGAGCCTGGAGCCTGTTTCCGATTCTGTGTCTCCCTCTCTCTCTGCCCCTCCCCCATTCATGCTCTGTCTCTCTCTGTCCCAAAAATAAATAAACGTTGAAAAAAAATTTAAATAAAAAAAAAGAAATATGAAAAGTTTATTTTAGCAGCTGTGCTGGACAGACCCTAAGAATACGGTCTCTCGCATGCCCCTCTGGAAGGAATAGCTGCTGTGCTATGAATCTGCCTGTGGAGAAGCCCATGCTTTGGGGAACTTGGGGCAGCCTCTAAGAACTGAGGGCCTGTGGCATACAGAGCCAGGAAACGAATTCTCCCACATTCTAAGTACGGAAGTAGATTCTTCCTTGGTTGAGTCTTCAGATGAGACTGAGGCCCGCCAATACTATAATTGTGGCCCGGTGGTCTCTTGGAAGTGGACCCAGGCAAGTTATGCCCAGACTCCTGAACCACAGAAACTTTAAGAATAATAAACATGTAGTGTTATAAACTGTCCTGCTTGTAGTAGTGGGGTAAAATGTCAGCATAATTAATGATGAGTCTGATGATTGGAATTTCACCTGTGTAGACACTGAAACAAATACAGCCACCACCCTGGACCTTTCAAACTCATACTTACTTGTGTGTTTTGTGAACAAAGTTGTAAGTGACAATAAGAAGTGAAAAAATGAAGCCTGCTGTTCAATGGAAGAATTTCTGGCTTCTTCCTTCACCAGCCTTTCTCTCCCTTCCCCCTGCCCCCCAGTTTTTGCAGTGGTAACTTCTACAATTTGTCTTTCTTTTCGCGTCCTCTTTCCCTTTGTTGCTTTGCTTTTTTCTTTTGCTCATCATTTATAGAAATCCAGGTATTGAGATACTGATTTTTTAAAAATTTACTGGCTTTAAGGATTCAGCTTTAAAAAATCTACTACCAAACAACTCTAAGGTTAGAGCCAGTATTTTTTTTTTCAAGATTAGCTTGTAAAGAAGTGTCATTGGAACCTGCTTAAGGGTACAGAGATAAATGATTTCATTCCCTTTGTGCTGTGAGGACCCTCCCCGCTCCACCACCCGAGATGTATATTCTGGTTCATGTCTGAGCCCCTCTAAACTTACTCAAGTTCAGTGCATGTTTATTTCGAGCTTGACAGGCTTTGCCATTGTCCAGCTTCATCCTTGTCAGTCTTGATATGAGAGGCTCCCTGTCTATCGAAAGGTCGAGCCAATGCATTTCAGGACACTTGACATCTCAGTTCCCACCTTTTCCAGCTTTGCCTGGGTTTATAGGTGTCAGAATAAATTCCCAGCTCATTTTCCAAACTTTGCACAACATTTTTCACTTTCTACCTCGCATTATTATTATTTCTGCACCTGTCTTGTCTTTAGTTTTTGGAGAGCAGGACCCCATAATGACGAAGACTGTGCTTTGCAAAGATGAGGACATGAATAAACCGCTACGTGAATGAACAATGATTAGAATTTGAAAATACTTTAAAGGCATTTAATCCAGTTGGATTTCACAGATTTGGTGAAATAAGAAGGAAAAACATGGGGATGGTGACTTAGAACCGCCAGTTTTTTATTTTGCCAAGAGCTTTAAATACACAATTATCTATCATCATTATTTCATAAAACACAGCATAGAAGCAAAATAGGGTTTAAAAATAAAGTGCAACATGCACAAACAAAATTCAAAGGACATTATGTTGGGATTAAAAACAAAATTGATCCTTACCCAAAATAGGTCCATCAGATATAAAACTGCTTGTTTATTTTCTTCTCCTTACCTTTCTCACGTAGCAGCAAATCTTCATATTGTACTAGCATAGTCCTTACACTTTAGAAACCACCAACCTAGTCTAACCTTCCACCCGAGTAAAACTTCCTCTTTAAACCACTTTGAAGATCTGCGTGTTGCACATCCAGCCGTCACATAGCCTCCCACCTCTTGTTTGTGATGAGTGATAGATGGGAAAGAGGATCACAGCAGGCGTGCCCCCAAATCTACCGCTCACCTTTCCGGCACTCGGAGAAAGGCAGAAGAAAGCGGGACTTTTTATTCTGCCCTGGAATATATATTAAAACAAGATGCTATTGAAAACCGAGACTTTTCTACATTCCTTGTTGTTTTGTTCTTCCATTTTGGGGAGGAGGGTAGCAGAGTTGGTGGACTGAGGCAGTGTCTTAGAGATGGTTTTCGACCTGTATTACCAGCGAAGCCCCAAACTTGAAAATTTTTCAAATAAGTGTAGAAGTAATCCATTATGTATTTTCAACTTTATATTTTGCAATAAGTGACGAACCACAGAAAGTTGTAGAAATAGCATAGAAATTTCCCATATACCCTTCACTAGCTTTCCCCAATGACAAAGCTCCCCAATGACCCATCGTACCTTATGAAACCGACATTGATACAATGCAATTAAGTAAACTGCAAGCCCTTTTCAGACTATCAGTTTTTATCTGCACTCTTTCAAAATGCATGCTATTATGAAATTTATCATTTGGATAGATTCATGTAACTACCATCCCCATCCAAAACAGAACTGTTCCATCACCACAAAGAAACACCCATGGCTACCCCTTCATGTCGTACGTTTTTAATCATTTATTTTATAAGCAGAGTGATCATAAACATATTCCTTTAGACTCAGAGGAGAAGGATGAAGTTTTCTGAGAATGGAAGTTGAAGGGTACACCCTGAACCACAAAGAGCTGGTATGATATTTGGAGTTGCTGGTAATAACCTTTACTGCCCTGCCTACCCTTATGTTTACCCAAGACGTGTACAATGAGTCAAAGAACATGAGTAGTTGGGAAGAAAGTGAGCCAGTCCCAGAGGCCAAGTTATAAGCAGGGGAGAACTGTGCTGGAAACTTTCAGATTCGACCTGTTTAGGGGTTGTTGCAAGTTTTGGGAGGCCTAAGACATGAGTGGTTTGAGTAAACATTTATTTAGAAGAGAGATCCGGCAAGTGAAGGACCCCCAAACATTAAGTTTCATTAATTCATAGCAAACCTGCCCCTGGATTAGTCTTAAACTAAAAATTCTTGGGGCAACGGGGTGGCTCAGTCAGTTAAGTGTCTGACTTTGGCTCAGGTCGCAATCTCATGGTTCATGAGTTCAAGCCCCACGTCAGGCTCTGTGCTGACAGCTCAGAGCCTGGGGCCTGCTTCGGATTCTGTGTGTGTCTCTCTTTCTGCCCCTCTCCCACTCGCATTCCCTCTCTCTCTCTCTCTCAAAAATAAATAAACATTAAAAAAATTTCCAATACATTGTGCCTTTTTAGAAAATTAAATTAAAGATCATAGCCTCACCTTATTTTCCTTATTATTATAGTTACAATTTTTTTCTTCATTTTCCCCATGCATAAATATCTTTCAAACTCAGATAACGTGCATTCTTTTCTATGTTTTTATCTAGGTACCTCTGCAGCAAACAATGAAACACGAAAAGTCCACTTTGATTTGTCCCCGAAATCTCCCCTGACTCTACCCACAAGAAAGAAAGGCCTGCTGACCCATGTCTCAGACTCATAACCCATCTACCCTGGCCTCTCCCTTCAATTCACTGTCCCCAGCTCTTTCATTCAAGAAACCCTTCCTGAGCACTATTCTATCCCTCCACGCTGAGATGCATAGGATGAAGAGCTGCTAGAGGGCCCTGCCTTCCACAATTTTCAACTTAGTAGCACGGTAGACGCCCACACGATTAACCACAATCCAAGGAAAGGGATGCGATCCCATGGAAGTGAGGAGAAAGTAATGGAGTCTGACAGGACGATGGTTGTGTTCATGATGGGACACATGAAGTGCCCTTTGAGTTGGTCCTTGAGAGAAGAGGAAGAATTAGGAGAAAGGGGGTTGAGCAAGCCACACGGGCATGGCCAGTGGCCCAACACACGGGAGCGGAGGGCCCAGGAGGGAGCAAGCCTGGAGGGATGGATAGGACTGGGTCACAAAGGCCATCCGCCTTGCTTCGGAGTTGGGCTACACAGTTGGAGCCCGTCAAAGGATTTTAAGTAGAGATGTGCTATAATCGCATTTTTTCCCCTAAAAATAAAGACCATTCTGGTGTTAGTGTGGAGAATGGATTAAAAGGGTGAGAGATTGGAAACTGAAAGATCACTTTGGAGGCCGACTTTTACAATAGCCTCTTCCCTCTAGGAAATAAACTCATCTACCTCCTGGTGAGGTTCAAATTAGGAATAAAAGGGTGAGTTCTTTTTTCTTATGAAAAACTAAAGATGAAAGGACAGATGCCTCCCCACTACGACTGCTTTGATTGAAGTCCCTTATGGAAGGGACAGCTCTAAAACCTGCAAGTAGCTTCAATTTGATTTTTCAGTCCGATAACTTTTTCTGGAACCTCTTGTATGCAAACATCTTCATGGGACTTGGGGGGAAATGTGCAGCAAATGCCAGGGGAGAAGCTAACAATTTAGGCAATTTTTTTTTTTTTTTTTTTTTTTTTGCATGCCACTAAATGCTGAAAGAATGACTCTTCTTAAACAGAAGAGGAAGGGGCGCCTGGGTGGCGCAGTCGGTTAAGCGTCCGACTTCAGCCAGGTCACGATCTCGCGGTCCGTGAGTTCGAGCCCCGCGTCGGGCTCTGGGCTGATGGCTCGGAGCCTGGAGCCTGTTTCCGATTCTGTGTCTCCCTCTCTCTCTGCCCCTCCCCCGTTCATGCTCTGTCTCTCTCTGTACCAAAAATAAATAAACGTTGAAAAAAAAATTAAAAAAAAATAAATAAACAGAAGAGGAAATAATTCTCTCATTTCTGCAGGAAAGCCTTGCTTTTCTACTCCTTGATGGCCTTGAGTTTTCTTGTGTATATATGCATCCGCCCCCAGTCCACTCACCTAAAAAGCACCCACCTCAAAAACCTAGCACTAACGGCTTAATTTGACAATTTGTAGATGGTATTCTTATATTACCCTTTAAGACCTTCATAATTAGTTTTTCTTTCGTGCAGTATTAAAGCATTAGAGGTCATAAATTCCGCAGTCACCTGTATCCATTTATTGCTAATTTATTATGGAACATATCATAAAACTTCCCTTGACATATAGGCCTCTTCATAACTATAAATCTTTTTTCAACTGTTTGGTTAACTTATTGTGTAAGTTCAAGAAGAGACCTTGAGGGGCAAATATTTAAAACATCTATTTTTTACGCATTAACGGCGCACGGCGGATAACCATGTGAAGCCACGGCGAAGTATTCACTTACGTTCAGTGTATTCATCACTTCAAACCCTTACAAAGATAAATTTGTTTTCAAGAGGGAAAAATGTTACCTGTCAAATAGCTGTTTTACTAAGTGCTTTAAAATGTCCAGCTGAATAAAGCTATCTTTCTAGTTAGTATAGAACACAGAAAAAAATGTTTCCATTGAGATTAAATTTGTCACTAGTAACCTCAGTTAAGCTTAAAAACGTTTCTGACGGTGAAGTTCTCCTCAGATGGCAAATGTATCATGTTCTTTGACAGAGACATGTTGTTTGCTTCTGTTTCAACCAGGAAGATGGTACACAATAAAGACTCACAGTTTACTGAACGAGTTTACCTTACAGCTTAAACTTCTGTATGGACGCAGATTGGTAGCATACACATTCAGAAAGAAGGAGAGGGGAAAAATCAGCTTGCTGGAAAACCAATTTGTCGAATGAGCAATTTGCTGAAAATCAAATAGTTTCCATGAATTTTGTCTCGTACTATCAGTAACCCTGATGCACGAGACGGCTGCCGATCTCCCAGGGATTTCTTTTTTCTTTCAAAGCTTTCGTTTGGTTTTCGTTTTTCTGCAGCTACAGTGGTTAACCAAACCAGAATATCATAGGCCATACTTTAGAAAAGAAAAATATCCTTGTATATTTCAAATTACAAATGTAGGTGCGTGGCCTGTCACGATTTACAAGCAATGGGATAGGTTTTGCTACTGACGTATTTTCTTTTCTTTTTTTTTAAAATTTTTTTCAACGTTTTATTTATTTTTGGGACAGAGAGAGACAGAGCATGAACGGGGGAGGAGCAGAGAGAGAGGGAGACACAGAATCGGAAACAGGCTCCAGGCTCTGAGCCATCAGCCCAGAGCCCGACGCGGGGCTCGAACTCACGGATCGCGAGATCGCGACCTGGCTGAAGTCGGACGCTTAACCGACTGCACCACCCAGGCGCCCCACAATCCAGCTTTCTGTACTTTCCTTAATTCATTGTTTAGTTAATCAGACCAATACGATACAACCATTTCCGTGTGTTTTATTTAAGCTTCTGAGAAGAGCTCAATGTCTCAGGTGCTCAATGAACTTGACATTTAACTGAACCACACTGACAAGTCCACTGTAAATGCCTGGGGCACAAGGAATACGGCAAAACTAAAACCAAACTAAATCCAAAACTTGGATAAACTCTTCGTCATTTTGTTACATGATTTGCTGAAATCTTGCTATGTTCTTTGGACAGCACATCCATGTGCAGAAGTAAAGATATGCCAAGAAGGAATTCCTATGTGCTAGTAGAAATTCAAACTACGAATTTGAACTACATTAGCCATAAATAAAGAACTATCCAAGAAAGAGTAAAGTGGTAGCCAGTCCTTAAAGAATGCTAAAAGATGGGAAAAGAAAAAGAAAAACAAATATAAAAATAATTACGAAGGTACAGGGGGCCACCCCATTGCCTATTAAATTTTGGCTTCCACTAGATAAAAACAGCACATCGAAGTTGCCACGTGACTTGGGAAAACGGTGAAATAATCCTAAAAAGGGCGAAAAGATTTCTCAAAATAGAATCAGGTATCAGAATAGTTTTTTTTTCTTTTTAGTGGCTATTCATTTTTGAGAGAGACAGAGCATGAGCACAGGAGAGGCAGAGAGAGAGGGAGACACAGAATCCAAAGCAGACTCCACGCTCCGTGCTGATGGCACAGAGCCCGCCCGACACAGGGCTCAAACTTGTGAACCGCAAGATCATGACCTGAGCCAAAGTCAGACGCTCAACCGACTGAGCCACCCAGATGCCCCAAGCATCAGAATAATTTTTAAAAATTTGTGTTGTATCATTCTGCTTGGACTGCCATCACAGAACAGCACAGACTGGGTGTCTTAAACAACAAAAATGTATTTTCTCTTGGTCCTGGGGCTGGAAATTGAAGATAAAGTGTTGGTACGGTTGGCTTCTGGTGAGATCTTTCCAGTCTCTTCTCACTGTGTCTTCACATGGCTTTTCCTCTGTGCAAACACTCCTGGGATCTCTTCCTCTTCTTCTAAGGACACTAGCCCTATCAGATTCAAGTCCCTTCCTTTTGACCTTATTTAACCTTAATTACTTCCTTAGGGGTCCCACCTCCAAATACAATCCCACTGGGGGATTAGGGCTTCACCCTATGAGTTTGGTGGGGATATAATTCAGCCCATAACAGCATACGTGACAAAATTTCTATACGAATTAAAAGTCATAAATCCTATGGTCACATATATTCATTTATTATTGCTTTACTATGAATTCCTGGAAATTGTGGTTCCTTTTCTGAATATTAAGTACACACACGAGATTAAATTGCCATGTGATCTCTAGCTTCTGACAAATTTAACATACTATTAAAGGTATGGAAATCATCCCCTGCATTACTAATTTATGCAAACTTTATGATAGGCAACATAATCAAATTTTAAATAGTTCTGGTGAATTTTGTAAGTTTGGAAAATTGGTGACTGAAAGAATTAGCATTATTTGTAAATTATCCTTTGGCCACAAAAAAGCACCTGAGGAATAATAGTTGTCTTACCATATCACAGTCAGCAGTAGAATAGTCTATACATTTCACAAAAGCATGTTCACAGCCTTATTGACATGTAATTCCCTGATGATACAATTCATCCATCTAGAATGTTCAATTCAGGGGCACCTGGGTGGCTCAGTCGGTGAAGCGTCTAACTTCAGCCCAGGTCATGATCTCGCAGTCCGTGAGTTCGAGCCCCGCATCAGGCTCTGTGATGACAGCTCAGAGCCTGGAGCCTGCTTCGGATTCTGTGTCTCCCTCTCTCTCTGCTCCTCCCCTGTTCATGCTCTGTCTCTCTCTGTCTCAAAAATAAATAAAAACATTTAAATAAATTTTAGAATGTTCAATTCAGATATATGCATGCAACCATCACCACAGTCGAGTTTAGAACATTTTCAACACTTCAGAAAGAAACCTTGTGCCCTCAGCTGTCAGCCCTCTATCCCCCATCAGTCTCCCCCAGCCCTAAGCAACTGCTAATCTACTTTCTGTCTTTATAAATTTGTCCTGTTCTGGACTTTCATATGAGTAGCATCATACGATAGGTGGCCTTTTGTGACTAACTTCTGCCACTTAGTGTGTTGTTGTCAAGGTTCTTCCCTGTTGTGGCACGTGTCATGGGTGTTCCATTGATTTATCTTCTGGCTTCTCTCAAGATTTTTCCCTTTGTCTTTGGCTTTCTGCACTTAGAATCCGCTGTGCCCAAATGTAGCATTTTCCATATGTATCCTGCTTGATATTCTCTGAGTTTCCTGGATCTCTGTTTTGGTATCTGACATTAATCTGGGGGAAATTCACAGGCATTGTTGCTTCCAAAATTGCCCCTGTGACTTTCTTCCTTCTCCTTCTGGTAGTCCCATTATGAGGATATTACATCTTTTGTACATGTCACACAGCCCTTGAATATTCCAGTCCATCTTTTTCAGTCTTACTTCTCTTTGTTTTTCAGTTTTGGAAGTTGCTACTGGCAAATCCTCAGATGGTAACTCTGCGATTAATCATTTGTTTTCCGAAGTGGTTGCACCATTTCACCTTTCCACCAGCAACGTGTGCAGGCTCTTATTTCCATACATCTGCCTCTATGCTTCTCATTACCGAAAAAAAATATTTAAGCTTATTTATTTTTTTTATTTTGAGAGAGAGAGAGAGAGGGAGACAGAGAATCCCAAGCAGGCTCTGTGTCATCAGCGCAGAGCCCGACCAGGGGCTTGAACCCACGAACTGCAAGATCATGACCCCAGCCGACACCAAGAGTCAGACACTCAACCAACTGCACCCAGGCGCCCCTCATTGGTGAAAAGTTTTGATCCTTAACATAATTAAAAACAAATTTATCCAAAATCTATTAAAAAAAAAAACTTTTTCAAACTCAACACCCAAAAAACAAATAATCCAATGAAGAAATAGGCAAAAGACATGAATAGACACTTTTCCAAAGAAGATGTCCAAATGGCCAACAAACACATGAAAAGGTGTTGAACATCACTCCTCATCAGGGAAGTACAAATCAAAACCACAATGAGATAGCACCTCCCACCTGTCAGAATGGCTGAAATTAAGAAGTCAGTAAACAACAGATGTTGGCGAGGATGCGGAGAAAGAGGATCTCTTTTGCACTGCTGGTGGGAATGCAAACTGGCACAGCCACTCTGGAAAACAGTATGGAGGTTCCTCAAAAAATTCAAAAGAGAACTACCCTATGGCCCAGCAGTTGCACTACTAGGTATTTATCCGAAGGATACAAAAATGCTGATTCAAAGGGGCACATGCAACCCAATGTTTATATCAGCACTATCAACAATAGGCAAAGTATGGAAAAAGCCCAAATGTCCATCAACTGATCAATGGATAAAGAAGATGTGGTCTATATATAGGCGATGGAATATTATTTGGCAGTTAAAAAGAACGAAATCTTGCCATTTGCAACAACATGGATGGAACTGGAATGTATTATGCTGAAGCAAAATAAGTCAGGCAGAGAAAGATAAATATCATATGATTTCACTCATATGTGGAATTTAAGAAACAAAACAGATGAACACAGGGGAAAGGAAGGAAAAATAAGATGAAAACATAGAGTGAGGCAAACTGTAAGAGACTCTTAAATACAGAGAACAAATTGAAGGTTGCTGGAAGGGTGTTGGGTGGGGGGATGGGCTAAATGGGTGTTGGCCGTTAAGGAGGGCACTTATTGAGACGAGCACTGGGTGTTACATGTAAGTGATGAATCACTAAATTCTACTCCTGAAATAATTATTACACTATATGTTAACTAACTTGGCTTTAAATAAAATGAAAACAAAAGAGAGACAAATTTAATTTTTTTTAAATGTAATTTAAAGCACACACAACATAAGATTTACCAGAGTAACCACTTTTCAGCTCAGTAATCTTACGTACATTTGCACTGTTACTCAACCAGTCTTCAGAATTCTCTTCATCTTGCAAAACCAAAACTTAATACCAATTAAATGGCAACTCCCCATTCCCTTTACTCCCAGCTCCTGGAAACTACCCATTCCACTGTTTGTCTCTACGAGTTGCACCACTCTAGGTACCTCATATAAATAGAATCATATGATATTTGTCTTTTTGTGACTGGCTTATTCCACCTAGCATAATGTCCCCAAGATTCATCCACGTTGTAACAGGTGTCAGAATTCTTTTCCTTTTTGAGGTTGAATACTATTCCATTGTATGTGTATTCCACACACATTTTTTTCGGTCCATCCATCCATTTTGTTTGGGCATCCATCCACGGACACATAGGTCACCTCCACCATTTGGTTATTATGAATAATGTTGCCATGAACATGGGTGTTCAAATATCTCTTAGAGACCTTGCTTTCAATTCTTTGGTGTATATACCCAGAAGTAAAGTTGCTGTGTCACATAATAATTCTATTCGTGATTTTTTTAAGAACTGCCATACTGTGTTCCATAGTGGCTGTACCCTTCCCCATTTCCACCAATAGTGCACAAGTGTTCCAATTTCTCCACATTCTTGCCAACTCTTGTTATTTTTTTTGTTTGTGATAGTGGCCAACCCAATGGATGGGAAGTGATAGCTCATTGTGGTTTTTATTTGCATTTCCCTGACAATTAGTGATATTGAGCTCACCTGTACAATGGGCCCATGAGATTTCAACCATAAGACAAGATTCAATGAGACTCATCAGGGTCTCTAAAAAAAATCCAGTTCCCATCCAGGCCAAAATCTGTTTACAAGTAACCTAAATTACCTGGGACAGTAACAGGCTTTCTTTAGTGGTTGAGAACCTATTAACCCTGGGAAGATTCAGAATTACTAAAGAAAAGATTACAATGATTAACATTAAAGTATTACTATTTAGCGGTTAAGAAAAAAACACTCATATTTGTTATTTTATGTACTTGGCCTATTAGGAATGACAGTCTTGGAACTTCAATTTAAATTTGTAATTTAAAAAATTAAATTAAAAATTTTTTAATTTAAAAATCAAATTAAACTGAAATTCCTGCATCCTGAACATTCCTTGGTTTAGCAAGATTGGCCATTTAATTTAGACCTGAGTTTTTAAAATGAAATCTTACTAAACTCATGTACAATACTGTATCATTCCAGAGAACTTTAGTGTTACTGTGTCTTTAAATTTAATGTACTAAATATATAAAAGCTATGTAAGTCTATACTGGGGTTTTGATAATTCAGATAATTGAAGTACTTAAAGTAGAAATATATTAAATTTATAAGCAGAGCTTATGGTGTTAGAAGGTGTTTAACCAATGAAACCAAACATTATTTTAAACCCCTTTGAAAAACTTGTTAATATTTGTTATACATGGACTGAAGAGATTCTTAAGTTTAAGGTTTTCCTTATGTAAATTGGATACCAATTGTTTACAGCAAAAATAAATTGAGAAACAGTCTTTCGAATACACTAAAGCTACACTAAAGGACACCAGAAAGTGATGTCAACTATAACCCAAGATGTTTGAAAACATTTCCACTTAGGGAGTTTCGCAAGGAGTCAGATTATCCTGGTAACTTGGGGCCCAATACTGTTTGCCAAGTAAATCAACAGAACATGTCAATTACCATAAGTATATACGCTTTTGGAATGAAAACACATCCTTTTTGAGATCAAGGAGGTCAATCCAAATTGCTTTTTGTTTTGTCTTGTTTTGTTTCGTTTCGTTTTGTTTTAGGAGATGGCTTACTTTAGTCATTGAGAAACCAACATTTACCAACGTTCAACCAAAAAACAGATTCAGCACTCACCTTGTCTTAATGAAGTACTTACTGCTTCTGTAATGTGTCTCAAGACCAGTGAGGCTGGAAACCCATTTTAATAATTTGGAAACCTCATTACAATGTACTCTTTTAGCATTGCATATACTTTAGCCTGAAAAGGAACTACCCTTTAAAGACTCACAATTATTTTATTTGTAATTTTTGATACATTTCTCTGACAGAAATTATCTTCAGAAATGTGGTTCATCCTGCAAGCTTTCCCAAAGTGGTAATTCCAGCAAGAAATCTAAGAAAACACAATATCTAAAGAACCACTGAGCTGTAGTCAGCAGTATTTACAGGCACTTGGATTCGTGCAAGGTCTTTTCATGCTGCGACAAGCTTCAAACCAAGTCTCCAGCCTATTATCTTCTTTGGAGAAGACTGGCAGTGAGTACTTACTGGAGATACCACCGCCAGATGACCAGCAACCATTGTTTCCTACCTGCTTCTCTGTTATATACCTATCTCTGAAGTATGTCCCATTAAAGCATGATTCATGGCTACTGGCTTATTGAGATCGAAAAGCAAGAGAAAGTATTATGCCTTCCTCTAAAGGAACACCACATGCATTTGGCCTGTTGCGATGTTACAGAGAAGCCTTGCAAAACTCAAAATTCGCAACAAACTTTCACCATATTACACCAGAGTAGACTAACTGAACAATCTGGGAGACCAAAATCTCATTTCATTTTATGTTGCTGAAACCCAACCTTAAGTATTAAATATTTCGAGGAAAAGTTATAACATTTTAAAAGGTGGCTTATTTTATTATGAGGCATGTGCTACTATATTAAAGATACCTGCAGCCTTCTCATTCATCCTTATAGTTTAAATGTATCATGGCTAAAGGAAAAAGGCTAGATTAATGAGGCTTTTTTTTTTTTTTTATCAACATGAGCCTGAAATGTCTTTGAAAACCCTGCTATAGAGCATATTATAAAGGACAGATTTTCTAAAAGATTAATATTTATTTTTATAAAGAATGATTTCTTAAATTATAGTTTTAAAACATCAATAATTGCCAGTGCTTTCAAACAGACTTCCTTTTATCAAGGAGCTGGAATCTTTTGGTTCCCTAGACCTCCTTGATCTTAGTCTGTATGAATTGTTTAGTTTTATTTGGTGCCACAGGGACTCCTCCAAACTTATCAGAAGCCTCAGTTTAAGACAGAAAAAGAGAGGCTCAGAACATGTAAATATAATACTGTTAATGTTTTCCACGTTTGTGATTCGAAGGTCAAAGTCAAACTTCTTATTGTATTAATAATAGCAAAGCAAAAATAAGCTTTGTAGTTGTGAATTCATGGTTTTAAAGAATAATTTCCCTATGTTTTTATTAATTCAAGCCATCCATTGAACCATTCAAGGATTCTATTATGTATTCCAATGATCTATCTCATATTGTACCTTTAACTTTGGATCACTATGAGAATGGATATGCGTGTGATTCTTTGCAGTCATCAATATAAGATATTTCCTTTGTTCAAAAGCTATGTCAGCTTATAACATTAACAATGAAAGTTAGTAAAATAAACTTTAGGGCTTAATAGTGAAATAATTAAAAGCCAGTTTCCCCCTACTCGTTATTTAAAAATAGCCTGGTTTACAGCGGAACTCACATGCTATGCCATATATCACAAGGCCTGGCCATACATCCTGGCTTCTGACACTATCTGATTTGTAGACCAGCAATAACCAGAATTAGAAAAAAAAAAAAAAAAAAGGCCCCAAGGTAAACTCAGACAGCTTCAGCTCACCAAGCCCTTTCGTTTTGAGAACATATTGAATTCATGTCCCATTCAGCGGTGAGTGGTGAAGAAACTAAAGTGAAGCTGTAGGAGTGTTGCAAGATGCCTTTGTTTGACCCAAGCCTTCATTTGGGACAAAGCTGGCACTGATGTCCATCTCAGGAGACTGGGAGTGAAGATGGAGAGATTTGAATTTATTTTTGAGAGAGCGAGAGCGAGAGAGCGAGCAGGGGAAGGACAGAGGAAGAGGGAGACACTGAATCCGAAGCAGGCTCCAGGCTCCGAGCTGTCAGCACAGAGCCCGATGCGGGGCTCGAACTCACGGACCACGAGACCATGACCTGAGCTGAAGTCAAATGCTTCACCGACTGAGCCCAAGATGAAGTGGTTTGGCAGCTACTTCTTCCGCCTACGGGCCTTGCTCCTTCCATCACCTCCACCTGGTAGCCTTTCTCCACCTTAAACTCGAACTTGGATGGGAGTAAGAATTCAAAATACAGCTGAAGATGTTCAAAGCTCCCTCTTCTCAATTGCAGACCCGGACCGCATGTCTCTCGGAAGGGCAAGCTCATCTTCCTTCTTCTCCTATGAAATACAACCTTACCGAGCCAAACCTACTTCCCTTACCTAAGGTCGTAAGCAGGGTTTTATGTCAGCCTGCGCCCCGGAGTCCATCTAGATCCCACTGGGCTGTGAGGACTCTGGCAGCTAGAATGGCTCATGCTTGCACAGAAAAGCCCAGATTTCGATACTCGGGAGAAATGAACATTTCTCAGCATTCTTTCCGCATGAACTTCATGGTATCATTTGTCATGGTGCTTTACCAGCGACGTACTTTTTGGATATTCTATTTGCTGTGTATCATAAATCTCAACCAAAGACGTTAAATCTCGTTTTTAAGACATGGCAAAGAATATCTCACCTCCTCCCCTTATTTGGTGCGTGAGTTAGATGGCATGGGGAGGATGAGAGTTCAAACTCACTCCATGTTAACCTTCTCCTGAAATTAGGGGAATATTTCCAAGTAGAATTCCTTTCCTTGTGACAACATTTTGACTTGTCAGGAGCCAAAGAAATCTTCTGCCGCAGCGTTTGCCAAATTACGTTCCGGACACATCAATTAGCACATGCGGCCAAGTAAGTTTGAGGACTTTGCGCTAAAGAAAGCTGAAGATGTTTCTTTGCTGAGCCTCGGAGACAGCAGATTGGAGCGCTTGCGAGTGTAGACTCTGGAGCTCCTGGTGGTCTGACTCCCGGCCCCACCACTGACTGCCAGGTTAATCTCTCTGTACCTCAGTTTCCTCATCTGCAAGACAGAGCTAGAGACGGGGCATATCTCTCAGGAGAGTTGCGAGAATTATTTGAGTTCATAGGTGTGAAGCGCTGACACGAAATAAGCACCTTGTACAAATTCGTTGTATAGTAATAATTCGTGGTATTTATCACTATCGCTAAGTTTTCAAAGCGGAGGCGAAAGAGTCAGCCTTCGCCAACCTTATTCACTCAGGAATTCAACGTCTTCTGTCCGGGAGAAACAACCTCGGCGAGAGAGAGGGTTTGAGTGCTAACTGGTCAAGGAAAAAAGGGTTGCATCCTTACCCTTGTTGATTTGGGCTATTTGTGGCTGCGGCCTAGCACTACCGGGTACTTGTTCATTCACTTTCTGCTGGTTTTAAAGATAAGATCAGAGCAGATTTTGAGGACTATCCCATAGAAAGACTAAAAAGATTTTACCAGTTCATCCCTGCGGGCTTTCCCGGAAGTCTGAGGGGGAGAGGGAGGGGACAGACATTTTGAGAACACAAATCTGGAAATGTACGCATCGTCCTCATTCCTTTGTTTATTCACCAAATGTTGGTGGCGTGTCTACCGTATGCCGGGGAATGTTCTAGACACTGGGGATATCGCGGTGGGTAAAAGAGACAAACCTACCAGCACCCACGGAGTTTGGGTTCTGGTGATCACCAGCATCCAGAGAACAGAAACCAAGAAAAGCCACCATCAAGTTACTGGCATGTCTCTAAGATTTCTGAATACATCTTTAAAAAAAAAAAAAAAAAAAGTGAAGAGATGGCAAATTCAGTATCTCTAAATTTTAGTGAACTTTAAACTTTTTTTTTTTTTTAACAAATTAGTGCTTATAACACAAAATAAATACAAAAACAGTATGTTGAGTCTCTTTTAGGTGGACATTTCAGGCCCTGGTTTAGGCCAGAAGGCGGCTCCTACAGGCTCCCCACTCCCCACTACCCATTTCATCCCACCTCAAACTTGGTCTGAGTCCCAACCTTAATTAGAATTCAATCAACTCATCTGCCTTTTTTAGGCCGAAATCATGACATTCCTCTTTTCCCTTTAGCTCTGGTTCCGAATAAACCTCTCAGAATTTTAGTTTGCAACTTCTGTAAATGAGAATCTTTCATTTAATGACCGTGTGAAATAGTGTATTAACATTCAAGAGACATGGTTGATTTTTTTTTTTTTTTTCATCATTTAAAGACAGCCGAACGCATCTCTGGCTCAGACTAGGCTCAGGTCCTGTGATAAAATTTAGAAGGATGGCTACACTTTAACTCCCTAATTCTTTTTTTATGGAATGCAATTTTGGCACATGGTAACAGGTATGATAGTGAAATGAATTTCCCCTTAACAAAATTATTTAAGGTTTGTTGTTTGTTTTGTTTTGTGGTGTGTGTGTGTGTGTGTGTGTGTGAAATTTGCTAACAAGGATTAGGTAAATACAGGACAGTGACACTTGAGTATGTCAAAAACTCTGAAGATCAGATGTGAACGACAAGTTCAGGAAACATATCTGGAGCTCCTGTTTATGTGTCTTATCTTTTTGCCTTCGAAGGCCAAACAGCATAGGGGAGAAATTCTGCAGAGCGTGGGGAAAAACTGACTTTTTCAAGTGCACGTGCCCTTTGGTCACCTCTCCCTCTCCAACATCCTGCCAGGTCTCTGTTCCTCCCCAGTCCTTCTGTGAATGGCGAGGGGGTAGAGGGATGAATGAATGAATGCATACCAACCACAACAAAGCACCTAGCCTCCCCATGCACACATAATTGCATACACGCTTATTTTCCTTACCTGTTCTATTGCAGGTTATTGAGTATAAAGGAGGAAAAAATATCTAGAGAGCAAACTGTTCACTTGGAAACACATTTTTGATCGGTTGATTAATTTCATAGTTTTCCATTTTTTAAACAAGGGAGTCCAGGGACACACAATTCACAATATATTCCGGTCTAGTGACATTTCAAGAAAGTAACGATCTTATTTCAGAAGTGTCTTCAGAGCGAAGTAGGTTCACTTTGCAGAGGAACAAAACTCTCCTGGGCATTTCTGAACGTTCCACTCAAGACCGAGATGAATCCAAAACGGGCTCCACAGATGTGATTGTCGCACAATCTCTCTCTCTGCTCCTCCCCTGCTTGGGCTCTCTCTCTCTCTCTCTCTCTCTCTGTACTGGGCGCCGAGAAGTGAATGTTAACATTAAAATGTGAAAGATCTTTCTTTCCGTGCTGTGCCCTTCTCCAAATCTCCAAAGCATTTGTTTTGTAAAATCTTAAGTGGAAACACATTTCGGTGCCATAATTTTAAACAAACCATCTCTTTTTGAACTCTGCAGCCTGGATGCGTTAACACAATAGCATATCAAGTTCGCAAAATTTCAGATAAACCACGTCCGAGCAATAAAACAACCCCCCAAAAGTCTTAATTTTTCCCACATCTCATTTCCTCTTCCCACACCACTTTAAGAAAGCTCAGCTTTGGCATCTCTTGGTAGGGAGTGTTGCAGCAGAGATGTCCATGGCTGGATGCTGGCTGGGTATCTACTCACAGTTTAGTGTAAGTTACCTTCCCCAGGCACACTGACAGCGGAGGCAAGGTCCTCTTGACCACACTCACCGTTTTGTGAGGCACTGAGGAGGCAGAAGTGAGTGAGCGAACGCTCCAAGAAATAAATAATTGGATTGAAATTAACTGTCGTTCATACAAGAACTCAGTTCAGCCAACCTGCTTTTGCAACTGCCTTCTGAGAGAGAAACATAAAGGTGTAAAAGCATTATGTTAAAAGCCCTGCCTTCTGCCTACACTAGTGGGCTCAAAACAGTTAAACGTTGCCACGTTGCTTTTTAATGTCAATTTTAAAATACTTCATTTAAAATTCACAAAGTTCGGTTAAGTTCATCCCTTGGAAAGTCAAGATGGTGATTGGGCTAAATACGACTGCTTTTATGTTGAAAATAGCAGCAAAATAGAATAGCCTGAACAAATGACCTGAATAAATAAAATGACCTGAAAACAGCCCAGAACACTGCAAACAGGAGTGAGAGAACCCGGGAGAATTCCTCTTTAATCAGGCACCAAAGTGTTTTCGTATTATACAAAGGCTTTATAACTATATTATAGAAGCTTAACATTTAAGTTCATATAGACATTCCTTAGAGCAAAAAGGTGCAAATATCTAAGGGGTAGAGAAAAAAATGATTTATTCTGTTTTTCTAGCATTGCTAGTTTCCAGGTGTTCACCTTTTGATCCGGCTACAGGCAATGATTTTCTGAAGTGGTTTCTGATGGTATCTGACATCATTTATAGTACTCTTGAACAATCTTGTAATGTGCTAAACTACACCAAATTAAGTGAGTTAGTGGCCAAAAAAAGAGTCCAATAGGCCCATGGGTATCCTGAGTGTTTTGCTACTTGCTGCCTCTTTTATTCACTGCGCAGAGGGAAGGAATGAAGTTTTTTTGATACTCTCATACCTCGAGTGGTGGATTTGGTGGAGAGCTAAAGCAGATCTGGGACAAATCTGGAAGGATTCAACAGTCTTAAGCGGGTGGAAGTTTAGACGTTGACAGGCTGTGTCCTTTTGAGTCCTTCATTCATTCGCTCATTCAGCCGGTTAATCACCAAACAGCTATTGAAGTACCATTCTCTGTAAAGTATGACAAAATATGTCGTTGCGAACTGAAGATGACAGAGACTGTGGTCCTGGGCTCAAGGAGTTTGTGGCCAATAAGAGAGATGGCAGGTATAAATGAGCTGCCTCAATGATAGGATGATGTGGTGACATAGAAAGGAATGTCACGTATGAGTTCAGAGGAGGGAGAGGGTTCTCCTGGCTGATCTAATCAAGGAAACATTCACTTATGCGTCCACTGAGTTAACACATGGACTTGCGGACTATCGTAAGGAAGCTACAGGTAAAGGGTCTGTTAAAATTCATTTATCTAAACATTCAACAGGGGCGCCTGGGTGGCTCCGTCGGTTAAGCCGCCGACTTCGGCTCAGGTCACGATCTCGCGGTCCGGGAGTTCGAGCCCCGCGTCGGGCTCTGTGCTGACGGCTCGGAGCCTGGAGCCTGCTTCCGATTCTGTGTCTCCCTCTCTCTCTGCCCCTCCTCTGCTTGGGCTCTCTCTCTCTCTGTCTCAAAAATAAATAAACATTAAAAACATCTTTGAAGAAGTAAAATGGTTTAGTAGGCTAGATGACAAAAGGACATGGATGGTCATTTTAGACAGGATGTCCAGAGAATGCCCTGGAGGAGAGAGGTCTAATGGACAAAAGAAGCAGACCATGGGAGAACTTTGGAGAAAAGCCTTTCAAGCAGGGGAAGTGGCAGGTATAAGCACCTGTGAGAGGCAGGAGCTTGGTGCTCTCAAGGAACAGGTAGGTGGCCTAAGCATCGGGAGCAGGGTGGCCAAGAGGGAGCAGAGTGGGGGTGAACTTGGGCGAGACCGTTTGGGGCTCAAGGGGAGCCCATTTTGGTACCACGCTTAGTCTGAGGACTTGAGAAGCCACTGGCAAGTTTCAATCAAAGATGAGATGGTGGTGAGTTTAAGAGTGCCCTGTAGTGGTTCAAGGAAGAATGAAACCAAGGAACTACCCAGGAGGTGAAGGCAGCAGTCTTCAACCAGCCTGAAACCATGTGGTAACAGCTGGTTGGACGGAAGTGATTAGGGTTGGAGTAACTTAAAAAGCAGAGAGGAGAAAGCTTACAGCTGTGAGGTGGGATAGAGAGGAACCGAGGATAACTCCTAGGGGTTTAGACCAGAGGAATACGATGGAGTTTAGCACACTTGATGGAGAGGAGGAAGATGAGAGAAAAAGACTTGAGGGAGGAAATCAAGAACACTGGTTGGGCATTATGACAGTTCTGGAGACCAGAAGTCAGAAATCAAGATGTCGGCAGGGTCGTGCTTCCTCTGGAGGCTCTAGGAGAAAATACATCTCTTGCCTCTTCGGCTTCTACTGGTGTCAGACGTGCCTCAGCTTGGGGCTGCGTAACTTCTACCTTCTTCCTCCATCTTTACACAACCTTCGGCCCTGTGTCCTGGTCTTCTGTTTATCTCTTATGAAAGAACAGTTGTCATTGGGTTGAGGACACACTCAGCTAATCCAGGATGATCACATCTTGAGACCTTTAGCTTAATCACGTTGGCAGAGAAACTTTCTTCCAAATAAGAAGACATTGACGGTTTCTGAAGGTTAGGATGTGGACCTGTCTCTTTGGGGACCACCATGCAACCCACTACAGGCATATTAAGAAAAAGATGCCTATTCGACATCTAAATGGAAATGTCTAACAGCAATTGGTTAGAGCATTTCGAGTTCACGGTAAAGGTCAGGTCTGGAGATATGGGCGTCATCAGCATATAAATGTAGTTAAAGCCCTGAGGCTAGATGGCCTCCTCTGGGGGGAGGTGAACACAAAGAAGAGAAGGCGGCTGAGGACTCCAACACTTAGAGGTCTGGTAGAGGAGCCAAGCCGGCTGAGAAGGGATGGAGAATGAGGTAGGAAGAAAACCGAGACAGGTTAGTGTCCCCGAAGCCAAGTGAGTAAGGCGTTTCAAGGTGGAAGTTGTGGCCAGCAGTGTCAGATGTGGCTGAGAAATCTAGGAATGTGAAAACTGCAGATTCATCCCTGGGCTTGGCAAGATGGCAACTTTGGTGTGTGTGGCTTCAGAAGGGTGGTGGGGATGAAAGCCTTAGTGGCACGGATTACAGATATAACGTGAGATGAAGAGAGGGAGAGTGTGGGTCAACTTGTCTCAAAGAAATAGTGGGGCACCTGGGTGGCTCAGTCAGTCAAGCATCCAACTTCAGCTCAGGTCACGATCCCATGGTTTGTGAGTTCCAGTCCCGCGTCGGGCTCTGTGCGGACAGCTCGGAGCCTGGAACCTGCTTCGGATTCTATGTCTCCCTCTCTCTTTGCCCCTCCCCTGCTCGTATTCTGTCTCTCTATCTCTCTCAAAAATAAAGAAACATTAAAAAAAAAAAAGAAGAAATAGAGTATATCATGAGAGAAATGGAGGGCAACCAAGTCTTGAGTGGGCGGTCAAAGGATTCCAGGGGGAACTGACCTATAAGTTGAGGCCTGAAGGCTGAGCACAAGTTAACCAGTTGGGAAAAAAAGGGGGGTGGGGGCAGTTTTCTAGGCATAGAGGACATAAGAAGTCAGCAAAAGGGGCGCCTGGGTGGCGCAGTCGGTTAAGCGTCCGACTTCAGCCAGGTCACGATCTCGCGGTCCGTGAGTTCGAGCCCCGCGTCAGGCTCTGGGCTGATGGCTCAGAGCCTGGAGCCCGTTTCCGATTCTGTGTCTCCCTCTCTCTCTGCCCCTCCCCCGTTCATGCTCTGTCTCTCTCTGTCCCAAAAATAAATAAAAAACGTTGAAAAAATATTAAAAAAAAAAAAAGGCATTAAAAAAAAAAAAAGAAGTCAGCAACAGGTTTTAAGGAGGGCAGTGATATGAACACATTTGTATTTTAGAAACATTACTGTGCTCAATGATGAGTAGTAAATGAACCAGAGACTGAAAGCAAGAAGAACAGGGAGTCATGCTCCAATTCAGGTCATAGCTAGTGGCAGCCTGTACCGGGAAAGAGGTGGCAGATAAGGGTGATATTAATAATTCTTAACAATCAGTGCTTTAGGGCCACTGGCCAATCAACATGAACACTGGCTGTAACACCCCCTGTGGCTGTGGTGGCCTGTACCGGCCTGCCTGTGTACGTGGCAAAGACTGGATAGATCCTAGAACAATTTAGGGGTTAGTGTTGACAAGCTTGTTTCATTGATTAGATGAAAGTAATGAGAGAGAGAGAGAGAGAGAGAGAGAGAGAGAGAGAAGGGCAAGCGTGGTCCTGGCGGAGGGAAGGTGGCACTGTTTAACAAGGTAAGGAGCTCAGCAGGAAGTGTAGTTTGGTGAGGGGGAGGGGGTGTTGAGTTGCACGAGTCAGGCTGAAATTCAAGATGCTTTGAAGGCATGCAAGTGCCTTCAAATTCAAATCCACTGGGCCAGAGTGGAGGGTGGGGGGGAGACTGACATGGACATGAGACGTGGATTTGGGAGTCATTAGCATAGAGGAATGGCTGTAGAAGGCAGAAGAAGGAACGAGGAGGAGAACAAAGGAGTCAGAAGTGAAGGAGACCATCTAGGCGGAGGAAAAAGAAGTGGGGGGTGGTGAGGAAGGGCGAGGGGAGAGGAAGGGGACAGAGAAGTAGGGCAAAAGCCAGGACGATGCATTGCCAAAGAAGCAAGTGGAAGAAAGGGTGTGGGGAAAGAGGAAACGGTCCCATAAATCTAGAGCTGCAGAGAGTTTAAGACAGGGAAGGAGGGAAATACCAGACCAAGAAGGTGGAGCCAACAGTGAGGTTATTGACAAGCTTGGGAAGAGCCCTTACAGAGTTGTGGTGGGGGTGGAGCCTGGAAACCAGAGGGTGAGAAAGTGACCCATCCATCGGGGGTGAGAACACAGAGATAGTGAAAGGAGAAGCTCTTTCAAGGGAAGTTGGGGAGAGGAAAGCAAGTTGTATCTAGAAGGGAATGTGGAGCTGGGGGAGACCTGAGCATGTTTAAATGCTCCCTGCACTCCAGACTTTTTATGCATAGAAGGAAAAGTGAATAAAGAGGCTGAAGACTTTGAGAAGCTGCGAGAAGAGAGGATAGCCCTTGGACAGGAAGAGAACTGCCTCCTCTCTTGCAACTAAGGGGAAGAAGCCAAGGACGATTGCCAAGATAGATGTGAAAGTTACGCGGCAGAAATTGAGGGCGTCACTATCTTGTGCCTTATTTTTTCAGAGCCGCATTGAAGAGAAGCTCAGTCTAGGTGGATGAATCAGCCTTTGGCCCCCATCCCTCCGTTAGAACTGCTCTTGTCAAGGTCACCATGACCTCCAGTGTTGCTGAAGGTTAATCCTTAGCCCTCATCTTACTTATTAGCATCACTTGACACAATTTATCATTTCCCTTTCCCTGAAACGCTGTCTTTCCTAGCTGTACCAGGTATATTTTGTGCATTACTTCAAACTGTCTGGGCCCCACTTCTTCCTCTAACCATTGCTCTGGGGAACAGTTACGTGAAATTTTCAAGCAGTCTTGTGCACATATGAACCGACCATGTCTTGCCTTGCTTGCTTCCTGCCCTCGGGTTTCTCCAACACCATGGAGTTGGACACCCTACAGAAACCAGGTGGAACTAACACATGCATGATCCAGGAGCGGAAAGGAGTTAACATTCCTTGGAGCGATCTCTGACTAGCCAAGGAGAGGAGCCAAAGAGTCGATGCTTTTTCCATTCTTTCCTGAGCAGACGCTTTGGAGGTGCATTTCCTAAGGCTTTGGTGAAGCTCCTACTGGATTGAGTCATCCAGAATAGTTTTCCCCTGCTCCTCTGTTTTGCTATCTTTATGCCTTACTCCCGCTTCATGGAGTTCACATTCCAAAATAAACCACCTACAATAGGCCTTTTTTTTTTTTTTTTAATCAGTTTCTTCTTTAAGGGAGGCTAGGCTAAGATTCTTGATGTAAGGCAGAGGTATAAACAAACCCAAATGCATAAACTAAACAGATATCTTTATAGTTCTGTCCCTTCACAAACAGAACCTGGGTCTAATTTTAAGCAATCTCTTCTGTGGCTGTGTAAGACGTAGGGCTTCCTGATGTGCCTGGGAACCCCTCGGGATCTCACTATATGCCTTAAATTGATAGTTAATGACCCGAGCTTCTTATTTATTCCCCTTTTCCAGATTTCTAAAAGTACTTCACAAAGGCCAGGCCACTCCATAACCTATCTAATTATTATTGGCCCCATAACACTCAAGTGCCACAAATAACTTTCGCCTGTATCTACATCCAGGAGGTTATCACCACCCTCCTTACCACAAACAATGGGATTCTTATTCTCATATGGCTAGTGAATGAAATCCAAAATCCTGCCCTGAGGGTCTGCTTCCTAGGGTCCCTCTTGATAACAGGAGTCTTGGCCTGTGTCTTTGAAAGACACACCCGAAACAAAAGCTTATGGTAGGTAGGGGGCTTATTTTGAAATGTGATATCCTGGAATCAGGAGTTAGGGAGAAGGATGGAAAAACAGGGGAGGAGGGAAAAATCACTATGGATGACTCAATCCTGTAGGACCTTCATAGAAATCTAATGAAATGTGTCTCCAGACTATTCACTCAGGAAGAGCATTTGACTGGAAGAATGATAGGAGATATCCCCGGGGGAGTTGCTAGAGTTACACTCAACGATTTAAAGCTGCAACACTCGTGGTGTCCATTATATCCCTGTGCAAAATGATGGTGTTCCCTTCAGATCCTCTTAACTCTCTCCCTCCTTTGTGCACTCCACCTCACAGATTGGCGTGTTTTTGACTCTAACACCCAGCACTGGAAGTTCTTCCTTGGAGCACGGCCCTGGGGTTACAGAAAGCTGTATTGCCTGCAGGTGATAAGAGCTGGAAATGCCTGAGAGTTTATTTTCTCCACTAAGGTCCCAACTATGGGACAACCGATCTGGAGCTTGGGCCAAATGTAACAAGCCTAATCTCAAGGCACAATCTGGAGTTCACCAAGTAGGTGTCTGAAGTTCTGGACCAAGGTCCTGCCTTCGGTGACAGAGAATCGCTTGTAAATTAGCTCCTGGAAGTGATACTTGGTCCTTGGAGAGATTGAGCACTTGACTGTGCTGTGGGACACCAAGGGACTGTGCACATGGAACCGTCCGTCATAATCTAGATCCTATGTCGTAAGCTAGGTGGGCCTAGTAGCAATCCATTGTATAATGAAATGGTACCCTTGGGATCAGGACAAGTACATTTGGGATCGTGTCTGGAAGACACAAGTATATTGGATAAACGTGGCATTCACCTTTGCTGTGCCAACTCCTGTCCTTCAACTCACACCTAGGACAGCAGGGGGTGGAGGAGGGGAATGTATGACCTGTTTTCAGGAAAAAATGCAAGATTAGTTCACACACGGGTTTGCATGATATATCGGAGTTAGCCTAAAGTCCGCGGAGCAGGACAATTCTTCCAGCAGGTACAGCTGTAAGCCGTGTACTTGACTATCCAATTTGTATGGGGGCAGAATTGCCCTGACATATGGATATACACAAACTTTTTGGCAGAAGCAAATAGCTTCACTATGTGTCAGGAGTCTCAAATGAGTAAAACCAGAAGATTGGAAGCCCAAAAGTCGGGAAGGGGCATGTGGATGGACCTTGGTCTCACAGCGATGTCCACCGACTAGAACTCACTGCAGAGGAAAGAGTTGACAGCTGGACTGACAAAAAGCTGGTCCTGTGCCTGCCAGGCAGCTTCTTTATTTGGCCACCTGGTGCTGAGACAAGTCAGTGAAATGGGGATGCGTGGCGGGGGTGGGGGGTGGAGCACAGTGGCAGAAATGGATCCTAAGCACGGGACATGTAGCATAAACTTCCGTCATCAAGTCTTACCTCGCTACTGCCATTTAAACTTGATATTATCCATCTCTTTTCACTAGCATAGAAGCTCCACGAGTATAGGTATTTTCGTCTTTTGTTCATCGTCCACCACCTGGAACGATGCCTTGCATATAATACGGTTTCAACAAATGTTCATTGAATGAATGAGTGACTGAATGAATGAATGATATGATATGATTTGTTTATGCAGCCATCAATATCAAGAGGGCAGTCTGGGTGGGAGAAACAGCTTATGCAGGGACCAGAAGGCAAGAATTTACAGGCATTGCTTAAGGAATAATGATTTTTTTCCTTTAGAATAATTTGACTTGCAGGCTACTTTTTCTACAGAACCTTCAGTAAACCTCATTGTACGACAGCTTACAATCCGAATGTTTTCAAAGGGATGAAGGTAGAATTCAGCCCGTAGGAATTTCATTTTGGCACATACCAAAACTTTGTCCAACTTCAGAAAGGCTTCCAGAATAACTCCTACCACTCTCTGACAGAACATATGGTGTCATTAGATGGCTGAATTGGACAAAATACCCTGCTATTAAGGGAAACCTATCCTTTTCTTGTATCACTCAACTTAGCTGATACCATTTCTCCAAACACACTGATTATTCACTTCTCCACATTGCCTGTGCTAGCAATTCCTTAGGATACTAATAACAGAACTTTAATAAGGATAATCAAAATAATTTTTAGGGTTAAAAAATTAAACACACAAGAGAAAATCCAAGCTTCTATAACTTAACTGTTTTCCAGAATCCCCTAGCAGACGATAGATGTGATAAGCCATAGTAAATTCTTTCATGACAGCGTCTGTCAAATATTCTACGGCCTTGGAACAGATCTGTCTTGTATTTATTTTTACTCAGGGACTACATCTTCAGCATTGTTCAGAAATACCAGGTCAACTTGCATTCCTTAAAGAACTACATTTCTGTCAAAAATTTAGCACACTGGCTCGAGACCCATCATCTGGTAAGAAGCAGATTCTCTGTCCTCTAGGTTGGGTGGTGTTCCTTGAGTGGAGTTTGAGAGCTTGTCGGCCCTCTTGGAGGACGACGGGATTGTTGACCTCCTGTAGCTATGCCTCTGTTGGAGGCTGTGCTTTCAAACTGCCTTCCTCCTCTCTGGGCCCTTCTCCCTACCTGCCCCTCTTGTTTAACTCAGTTAATTAATCCCCAGGGCTCCTGAGATGACTTACCACATCTCCCCTTCCATTCACCTTTTTGCAAGGCAGGAAGTACAAATGAATGTTGGCTAGAATTGATCAATCCTGGGGTCATTTCGTGATGTAATTCCAGACCCTTCCAATAGAAAAATGAAGTGGAAGGTTCTGAGGCCTTTAGCAGCCTATTTGAGTCAGAGGTATGGCAAAATAAGACGGAACAAGGATGATAGGTAAGCTTTTAACATTTCTCCAATAGGAAGAAGTGCATCTCATCATTTTTATGGCATGGGATGGACATTATTGCAGCAATAGCATATCTGTGTCTACCACACACGTTCTTATGTACTTTACTTCAAAGGGAAAATGCATGTCACTGTAATGTGCTTATTGGTTGGTATGATTCTCTTTATTTTGGCTAAGGCCCTAAAGAACAAAGGGCCATCCTTCTGTAGCGAGGAGCCGTCAGTGGATCATTCAGCATGGAATAATAATTTCTTTCTGCAGCTAGAGCACTTGTGTGTATTTTCGCTTGGTTACGTAAACTACTTTGGAAATATAAAAGTAATTTGTAAAGGCAAATTGTCCACTGTTGTTGCAAAGCACTCTGTGGGGCAAGCACATAGCTCCTGCTTCCTGCCTAAGCGTTCTGAACAGAGACCTCCAAGATCTCCAACATTTAGATCAATCTGACTTTGTTTGTGGGTTTGGTCTGGCTGTGAGACAAATACCTAACTTTTCTTCTATTCCATTCCTATACCTCACAGACTGGAGGCATTTCTCTTAAGCAATAAATATCCACATAGGGTTTTGTTTATCAGTCAGCTGAACAAATGGAAAGATATTGTTGGTTACTCAGTTACTTATTATTAACTGGCTTTATTATTAGACATGGAGGATATTGTTAGTCATGGACACACACACACACACACACACACACACACTCATGTCCATTTTAAAGCTTTAATGCTAGAGGTGAATGTAGGGCTTTTGTAGTTTAATTAATTTATTTTGCAAATGGGGAAATTAACTCCAACAGGATGTAAATTATTTGCCCAATGCGGGGTGCCTGGGTGGCTCAGTCGGTTGAGCCACCGACTTCGGCTCAGGTCATGATCTCACGGTTTGTGAGTTCGAGCCCCACGTCAGGCTCTGTGCTGACAGCTCAGAGCCTGGAGCCTGCTTCAGATTCTGTGTCTCCCTCTCTCTCTGCTCCTCCCCCACTGATGCTCTCTCTCTGTCTCAGAAATAAATAAACATTAAAAAAAATTTTTTTTAATTATTTGCCCAATGCTTTAGAACTAATTGGCCATAAGGTCAGAATTAGGACCCAGGCTTCCGGACTCCAGTAGTGTTTTTCTCCAATCTATGGGCAGGGAAAATGGAAACCATGACCTCGGATGACTTAATTCTTCAGAGAGCCTTCTTACATCATGATGTTATTAGGCCAATAAAGATACAAGCATTCGTTCTTATTATTGCCTCTCCTTTTTTCATCTCTGCTTTTGGATGTAGCTAAGCAAATGTCCTCAGGACAGCCATCAGATTGTGGCTCCCTTCTTAGATATTGGTAGTAACAGCATTCAAGGTTAAGAATTTAAGGTATATGAGATCCAGAAATATTCCTCCGGTAAGAGACTTTTGTAAGAAAACACAATGATTTTTGATGTAATAACTGTTAACATGGCTGTTATCAAACTTGACAACACACTAGTAAAATTTCTACCTAACCATATCATCCAGATATTCAGTCTTCTTTGCAGAACAGGGCACATTTGTATCCATTTTGGTCATTTCAGAAACATCAATAATTCTGAGTGTAACCATGCTCAGTTTCCCTCAGAAAGTTGATAGGTATTTAAAGGCTGGGAAACATTGGGGGGTGGGGGAAACGGAGGCCATCCTCAGAGCTTAAGTGTAAACTTGATGGAGAGACAGAAAGAATATTAGGATAGATGCCAGAAAGTTAAAGGAGAGTACACGGGTGTGCAGACATTATCGTCCTTCGTCAACCATCACGTTGAGTTTACTTATCAAAAGTAAAAGAGCGGGGCACCTGGGTGGCTCAGTCAGTTGAGCGTCTTGATTTTGACTCAGGTCATGATCTCACAGTTGTGGGATGGAGTCCCGCATCTGGCTAGGCACTGAAGGTGGAGACTGCTTGGGATCCTCTCTCTCCCTCTCTCTCTGCCCCTTCCCCACGCGCACGTGCTCTCTCTTTCAATATACATAAACAAGCATTCAAAAAAAAATTGAAGAGAAGGGCCATCTACATTCAAGGAATATTCTATCCTTAAACTTCAAGAGGGGCGCCTGGGTGGCTCAGTTGGTTAAGTGTCCAACTTCCAACTTCGGCTCAGGTCATGATCTCACAGTGTGTGAGTTCGAGTCCCGCGTTGGGATCTGTGCTGACAGCTCAGAGCCTGGAACCTGCTTCGGATGCTGTGTCTCCCTGTCTCTCTGCCCCTCCTCCACTTGCACTCTGTGTCTCTCTCTAAATAAATAAATAAATAAATAAATAAATAAATAAATAAACAAACAACAACAACAACAACAAACTTCAAGAAATAAAATATATGGTGGTTGTGAATTTAAAGATCTTGGTGGCTATGTTCTCAGATGGTATTAGTTTTGTTCATACTAGGCTATCTTTGTGATTGCTGGGAACTTTCCAGAAAATGTAGTATTTAGGAATTTCAGTAGGTCTTATCTATTTTCTCATGAAAGAGCGGATTATGGTTATTTCTTCAGGCATGTATGTTACATCCTTCTAAAAATAAACTACAGAATTTCCTGTTATGTAAAACATATATATTAAAAAGGGAGAAAAATCCTTTTTCCAGCTAACATTTTTCTGCTTAAACTTGTATTTTTTCCTAGGCATTCATTCCTTTATTTATATACTAATTAATTCCCCCAAAAAAGACAGTTTACCATCGAACTATGCTCTTCTTTAGCAATAGTTAAATCTCTAGTTTATGAAAACCAGAACTTATATCATCAGGCAAGAATATGTAACAAACCAGAAAGACTGATGTGAGTTAGAGTTTGGAACCAGTTTTGGAGATAGTTTTATCAGAACATCTAGAGCACATTTTAGCACAAGACTCTAACTCCCGTTTTGTGAACGGAGAGGCACTCCACGTGTCATTAATTTTCCTGAAAGACATTTCTTGCCCTAAAATTTATTTCTCTACCTCTCCGCTTTTTCCAACAGTTCAAGATGCTGACTTTGTCAATAGTGTGGGGCCTGAGAATCTGCCTTATAAGAGAGCACCCTGGACATTTCTAAACCAGGCTGCAGAGAGACAGGCACTCCCCAAGGGAAATAGTCTCCTAACTCTTCTCCTCAAAAAAAAAAAAAAAAAAAAAAAGTAAAATAAAAACAAAACTTTTCAATGTCACTGAGTTGTGAATGATTTTTTCTGTTAAAAGAAGAAAAGCGCTATAATCGAGCACAAGAAAAGTGCCTACGTAGTAGTTTATACACAGACAAAGCAGCTGGTTGAAAATCAACACTTCAGATCTTTCGTCTACATAGAGCCAAAATGCCAGTTCGCTTTACCGATGTCTTCGATGATTTGACTTTTTCCTACAACGTTTACTGAGCCAACAAACTAGACACAGATTTATATATATGGTGGAAAGATTCTCCTGAAAGTGGGCACCATTATGTTAGATGACACAGTCCCGTGGTAGACCAGAAGGTCGCGTTATACGGAGAGGCTGCTTGAATTGGTCCTTCGAGATCCTGATGCATCATTTACACCTGCAAAAAGTTGTATGCATCTGAACATCAGACGCAGACTTTCTTGCCATTTTGGAGAATTGCTTTAAAATGTTCTCAACAATTGCTATTTTGTAATATTTTTTCCAGAGTATGCTGTAAAATCCTTCAGAAAGAGGTAAGGTGATGGGACGTGTCTGCTCCCGGTGCCTGGCCCTCAAGGCCCTTTGGGCCACCCCCTGACCAGAGCCTCAGGGTCGAGACCCACAGTAGTGCTGGTAGCCGGTAGGGAAGAGGAAGTGTCTTCAGACCTGGCTCCCTCATACACTTCTTGGACTCAGCTCATCGTCCTTTTGTCCTATCTCTTAGGGACTTGGTCACCTAGTTCCATCCACTTCGCCTCTGACTTAGAAATCCCGAGAATGTGATTTCAGGACATTTGTGGTTTCAGACATCCTTGTCTGTCACCTTGACCACTCAGGTCACTGTAGCCTGTTCCTAGAAAAGCCATTTGGACACCATGGGATATTAACACGCATGACAACAATGACGACGGTGACGATGCTAGCATCAGCAACAATAGGGAGGTAGAAATAGCTCACAGCATGTTTACAGTGTGTCTGATGCGTGTGTAATACACACACGTATATTACCTCATTTAATTCTTACAACAACCACGTGAGGCTGATTTTAGAATCCCCATCTTACAGATGATGCAAATGAAGCACGGGCAGATTAAGAAACTTGCCCAAGATTAAGTAAGTAGTGAGCAGCAGAGTCAGGGTTTGAACCAAGAGAATGTTGTTCTAGAATCCATGCTGTTACTCACTTCCCTGTGCTGCCGTAAGCTAATCTTAAATTGACTAATAATAAATAGACCTTACATTTGTGTAGCTAGAAGCATTAATTTCATATGATCTTCACAAGAGGTATGAAATGGCTATAATGATCGCAGTCTTAAAGCAAGAATACCACAAAATACTGTGACTATTTCATGCTGCCCTGTGGTGAGAAACCGTATAAATATTTAATTACTTATGTTGATATTCTTTCTACATCGAAGGAAACTTTTCCCCCAGTCCTGAGATGTTAATAGGTACAAAGATTTTTCCATTTGTCTCTTTGATTTTGTTTGATGATAGCTTTAAAATTATTGTTTCTGGGGCGCCTGGGTGGCGCAGTCGGTTAAGCGTCCGACTTCAGCCAGGTCATGATCTCGCGGTCCGGGAGTTCGAGCCCCGCGTCGGGCTCTGGGCTGACGGCTCAGAGCCTGGAGCCTGTTTCTGATTCTGTGTCTTCCTCTCTCTCTGCCCCTCCCCCGTTCATGCTCTGTCTCTCTCTGTCCCAAATATAAATAAACGTTGAAAAAAAATTAAAATTATTGTTTCAAAGCCCTCTAAGGTAATTCAGTAGAAAGAGTAAGCTTACTTTTTCAGGAAAACTAAAGGCCATTCAGTTCCCTCACAGAAATTTGGGACAGATGTGTTTTTTCTTCATCTTCTTCAATGAACCCAGAGGAAGAAAAATGTATTTTATTTCTTGTGAAATGCACTTTACTGTTCATCTCTGTATGTGGGACTGTCAAAGTTTATAAGTTTGGCAGTGTTCTAACGTGGCCGTTCTGTTCTCCTTTAGAAACTTATTAAATCTATATTTATTATGAAAACCAGAACATGGCAGAAGTTTTTTTTCATCTTTTGACATTTACTTGTTGGTTAGTGTTTTTAAGTCATGCTAGATCTCAAACCAGAATGACAAAACATCCAAGACTTAAGTGTTTCCAAAGCTTATTTGAAGAGGGGGGAGGCATGATGAATGACGATGCCCGACACTTCTGTGCAATGTTTCATCTGAGAATCGACAGTGATGTGAGAGCCGTGAACTAACTCCTTTAGGTTGACGTAGGTTTTTCAGAAGGGGAAAACGAATGGATTACCCTTTTGTCAAGGTTTCGTCCAAAACAATGTTGCTAACTTACAACACGTAAACTCCGTGGGATTTTTAGAAGTTTGGATGTGGTCTAGGTTGGAGACAGGTGAGCAGACTGGATGGCATTTCCCGTTTCCTCTTGGATCTAGGATCCTGAGATTTTTTTTTCCCCCAGGTCATTTCTTGAAACTCATGAAGCCCAGCTGGCCTGCCAACACCACCCATTCCAATCTCCCTTGAGTTATCAGGCAGGCCCCCCCCAAGCTCCAATTTTAATATCCCAGCTTTGCCCGATGCTCTAGATATTTGAAAGAGGTTGGGAGTTGACATTAGCTGTGTCCTAGTGCATTGGAGAAGTTATTCTATTATCTTCAACTTATACTGGATGATTGGGTTTAACCGCCTCTAAGAGGGTTTGGGGAGGTTTTAGCTTCATTCCCTTGTGATCACCGATGGCATTTTTTTTCATTAACTAAGAAGCTTTTCAGGTTAGAGGAAATGGCTAATCATGTCATTTCTATTTGGGGCTCATTTTAACTTACTTCTTATTCAAAAATCCACCTTTAAATAAAGTGATTCAAGAATCATAATTATTTATACAAAACACGTATGTTAACCCAGTCATAGTAATGAGTGGAAGATGAGATTTAAAATGTATTCCCTACCTTCACATGGAATTCAGGGTTAGATACGGCTCCCATCTTGTGGTAACATCACTTCAACCCGCGAGGCTGACAGGGCAGTCTCGAGGAAAGCATGGAAACGGAGAAAGAATTCTCCACAGTTATGAACGAACATTCATATGATGGGGTGGGGAGAAAGGGGAGTTCTATAAACACTTTTCTACACTCCCTACACTTTAACAGGCTGAATTTTCTCATGCCCCATTATTTTCCTGTTGGGTGCAGGAGAAAATAACTATTCTACAGATAGCTCACAAAAGAGTGGCCAACAACTACAGTTACATAGAATGCTTTTACACAGATTTTTCCAGAACCCATAACTTGAATGAAAAGCTCTTTTTTTCCTTTGCTCCACAGTGATGAGAACAGTTTGTTTGACTCATACCAAACCAAATCAAGCATTTCTGTGGGCACAAAGAGGAATGTGGAGCAAAGAAAGATTTTCTTCCTTAAAAAAGAATATGTGCATGGAAAACAAAATTGCTTCAAATTTCACAACATCCTAACCGTTAAACACTGAAGGCGGATTCGGGTCAGTCCAATTTCCTTTGCAGATATTTGACTTTAAAAATCACATATTCAACTTTTAAAAATGGATTTGTGTGAAATGATATATAAAAAAATCCCATGATATATAAGTCATGATGAGTTTCAGCTTATGTTTAATCTCTGCCTCTTCATCTTTAAGAGATGCAAATTGCCTTCAGGCAATAGCAGAGATGTCCTGCCCTATTTCCTCCAAATCAGCCCCTAAAGACATTTACATTAGAAACTCGGACTGACGCCGAAATAAATGAGTTTCTTCAAAAGGCTGGCTGCCCCCTATCTAGGAAATTAAAAGTCATTGGGGAGAATTTTATTTTAAAAAAGCAATAACAGATAAGTACACAGTTCTCTGTCTCTCAGCCCAGCCCTATTAGGACATTTTAGAATCTCGAATGACTGATCCCGTTAACCATGTGGCTAATCTTAAGAGGGAGAGCAAAACTTTTTCCAAAGGACCCTAGTATCATACTCTCCCAGTTGTTCCAAGATCTCAGCGTTGTGACTGTACTTATTCAAAGAATGTCATCTATTTGTTCTCCTCTTTGAGAATATTACATTACCGATGTATTTTAGATTTGATCTGATTTTATTTGAAGCTACGATAATCCCTCACCACGCGTTGGAGAACTAGCTACAGATTTGGGCATCAGAGCTAGGAGAGATTCTCTGTTTGTTCTCTTGTCCTTGAAACAAGGAAAACATCATGGTATCTACCTTCCCACAAGGCTGCTGTGGGCACTGAAATTATGGAAAATCAGGTGACCAAGGTGTAGACTGAGTCTTTGGTGATTGTCCAGGCCTCGTTTCCCTGCTCAGCCTTGCCACAAACCTTGCAACATAAGGAGAGCACGTGTCCCCGCTGTTATTCCTAGTGTGTAGATGAGGAAAGCAATGCTTAGCAAGGAAGAACGGCTTGCCCAACATCACAGAGTTAGCAGGTGTGAGGACCAAGAAGCAAGCTTGATGCTTTTGACTCTCATCCCCATACTCTTTATTGAGGTGCCAAGAAATTCCTTTATGAACGGTAAGGTGCCTTACAAATGTGAGATATTACACCATCAGACCCTTTAAGCCTTACTCCTGACCTTCCGGGGCCAAGGCCAGGAAAAAACAGGGAAATCTTGGAAAGCTAAACCAATGGACTTTAAGAAAACAGTTGAGGAGAGAGGCCATGCAGAAACAACAGGAAGATACCGGATATTTGGGGCAGAAAACTCAGCTGTTCGACAAAGACTGGTCATTCGTTGGGGAAAGAAATAGTGAATCGACAGCCAGAAGAACAAGTTCACAAGAAGGAAAGGTCACTGAAGCTCTCCCGCCCCTTAGGAGGGCAACTCTGAACACATACTCTACCTTGGCCTCTGTGGGGATGAAGGTCCAGTTATTCACTGTGGTAAGTTGCTTGATCATGTTCTTCTTTTGCTTGAATGACTTCCCTGTCCTTTTCCCGTTTGCCCACCCGTGTTTCCTTCCCCTTCCAAATAAACTACTTGCATCCACATCCTTCTTCCAGAATTGGCTTCTGGAGGAACCCGAACAAGACACATCCTGCTGAGGGAAATCATTGAGGAGCCATTGTCCAGGCAGAGTCAGGGGCCACGGGCCAGCTAGGATACATGGGGAGAAGGGGCATCAGCCTTTTAATAAGAAGGAACTAAATGGGGTGCCAGGGTGGCTCAGTCGATTAAGTGACCAACTCTTGATTCTGCTCAGGTCATGATCTCTTGGTTCATGAGCTTGAGCCCTGTGTCTTGCTCTGCACGGAGCCTGAAGCCTGCTTTGGATTCTCTTTCTCCCTCTCTTTCTGCTCCTCCCCCACTCGTGTTCTCTCTCTCTGGGTCTCAAAAAAATAAATAAATAAACATTTTTTAAAAAGAAGGAACTGAAGCCCTGAGATGAAGGGTATTCAGGGACTATTTATACCTTTCTTAACAGAAAGAGTCTCTTCCCAAGGATAGGTGGAGTCTGTAAGGAAATGTTGCTGACCATGGTGGCTGGTCTCAGGAATACAGGAGCAGAGACAAATTCAGCACTAATTAAGACCAAAAGGGATCTTGGGCAAGATTTAACCCAACCTGTCGTTCTACGGATGAGAGACTGAGGAACAGAGAGGATGCATGTCTTACCCTGGCCAATGACACAACACTTAGTGGTTGGACTCAAGCCTCCCACTGGTACTGTTTGATCTCTCCATGCTGTAGAGGCAAATGACCAAGGCAGAACTTCGGTTCTTAGTCTTCATAGTTATTTTGAAAAGAGTGCTTAGTCCTGTGGGCTAAGCAGAAATAGAAAAAGTCAAATTAAGTCTCAATTTCCTCTTAAGTGCTGGCACCCACAAAGAAGGGCAGACTACAAGGTCTAAAGTCTACCTATTTTAGAAGATGTGTATAATAAGTCTCTGTCACCTGATGGGAGTGCTGCTGTGAGTTTTAATTACTATTCATTAAGGGCACAGATGTGGTCTGTTAAGTGAAATACTCTAAATGAATTGCATGATCGTTTTCCCAGGTCCTAAAGAAATGACAAACTTTTAAGGACCCAACTATTTTGGCCAATGCTGATGTTGTATCATTATTACTATTATTATTATTAACAACATTATGTTATATGTAATATCAGATTTTATATAGACCACGTATTGCATAATATCTCTATAGACTATTAATAAATAATAAATATCGTATTGTATTGTCTGATCTCTCTCTAAATCCAGGTAAAAAAAAATATTTACTGTTGAATTTAACAGAATGTATCTTCCTGAGAAGTTCTAAAATTGATTTCGGTCATGAAGGCTGTGCAGAATTATGCCCGCGGAGAACTTCAGGGGCAAAGATGTAATAGTCTCCCCACTTCCTTCCTTCTTATAAGCGGCCCCAAATATTTAGGGAAGCATTCTACCTCTGAGGTACTTTGGTGAGCTCAGAGTCCCTCTTGTATGCTCTTTTCAAATATCAAAGCCTGGCTCTAGAAAAATAAGACTTAGGTCTTAGAGGAGCTAACTTCAAGTGACTACCTGTGAGGCTGTATACGTACACATTTATACACACGCACACAGCCTGATAGAATTCTTTGGAATATTTAACACACTTTTTAACAACATTGCACGTGTTTCTCTCTGCAGGGGACTACGTGGTTATAAATAGGATAAGAAAGCAAAAAACTGGATTTCTGGGAATGGGGGGCTGATTTATTTCTAAACAGTAAAGGGTGAAAATGGACAGGACCATTTAGTTCATGTAGCTCAATGTCCTATGACTAAGGAGACTCAGGCCAGAAGGAAAGGACCAGTCAAAGGCCACCCAACTCATCAGTCTTCCAAATCTCAGTCCACCTTCCTCTCCCCAAGACCAGCAGAATGGTTTCCTTGTCCTGAGGAATGACTATGCATTGGCTCCTTTGTGGCCATTCTTCCTTGGCCCACGGCACCTCTCCTAGACCAAGCAAAACAAATACCACTTATGTGAGAGTCCTCTTGGGGAGAAGCCTGTGTTTTGAGAAGAGGTGCAAGTTCTCCCATCCTCACTGATATTGGTCTGTAGAGATATCCAGACTCAAGAAGCCGCTGCAGTTTGGAGTGCTGAAACATTTGTGCAATTGTCATGATGAAATGCAAATGGAAGCATTTTGCAAGCTGTCCTTTACCCTTGTCAGGGGCTCCACCGAGGAGGATCTGAATGTCAAGTCGCGTCTTTTCAACCCCAGGAAAGGATGGTGCTGACTCCACGTCCAGGAAGCAGTTCATCAGTTTCATCGCCTCGTTCTCAGAGGATTTTCTAGGTGCGGACAGGCAGATCAAAAGGCCCTACGGGCTGATCTGGGCTCTTCGGCAAAATGATACGATGGATGAACAGCTCTCTCTTTCCACTGGAGTGCCTGGCAATTGAGGTGACCTTCGACACATAGAGGAGGCAGCCCCCTCGAATGTCACAATTTCAGGGCCCTAGGAGGACCCCTCCTATACCCGAACACCCCTCCAATACCCTCAAACCTATTGGCTGGCCTCTAGAAGGACACTGTTCAAAACTCTTTCATGCTTGTTTTAGATCTCTAATGATGCACAAGAACCCCTGAGAAGAATAACCTAAGGTGTTATGGGTTGTTTTTTCCCCCCCTTAAAGTAAATTAAGTCTTAGAGCCTGGGTTTTGATAGGGAATGTGAAAGCACATGCCAGAGGTACTTCCAGTAGGTAAGTGGAAGCAAATGCCATGCAGGGAGGGAAGCCAACCAGGGAGAGGCAGTGCTGGGGTGGACTAAGAAAAGCTGTACTTTTGGAGACTGTATCTCCTGCCATGACCTGTTCGCAGTGTTCTCGGAACTTAATTCACGCAATCCTCCATCTAATGGGGGAGACACTGTTAGCATCGTCTCCGTAGGAGATGAGGACCGAGACACAAGAGATTAAGCAACGTGTCCCAGGTTACATGGCTTATAACTAGCGGACCTCAAATCAGTCGTCTGGCTCCAGAGTCCGAGCCCTGCACCGCTATAGTGACCGCTCATCCTCATCTGCACTACTGTTTTGTCCTTGTGATGACCTGGTTGACCATCTTGTCTTTCTCACCATTGAAATGGCTCGAACAAGGCTCTTCTCCGCTCCCCATCTGGATGTCCTGATGAGTTCGGGACTTAAAGTCCCAAAGCTGTGCTGTCTTGATGACCCTTATGGAACACTGTTTGCCCGAGATTTGGGGAGCCTTCAAGCACGGAGGTTTCGGTGCCCCCCCTTTGTAGATGAATGTCTCAACAAAGAATAGAAAACGAGGTGAAAGGTAGGTAGGATGCAGGACAGAAATGGAGGGCTACCTATTTATAATAGACGTGGGGAAGGCTGGACCATTCCTGCTGATATGTACTCAGCCCCAGAGTCCTAACAAGGGTTTAGTCTGTGTGGATGAAGGAGCACCACCCCAGTTCTGAGGCTCGATGATGCGAATGAGGTAATGGCTTTTAGGTTTGAAGCCCATTAATAATACAGGCTCTAGGGTAGACAGTGCTACCACCCACCCTGGTGTCCTTCTCCACACACAAATAGAAGACCGGGGTTCCCAAGCCATCCAAGGTAGCACTTTTCACAAATATCAGACATAAATAATTGAAGTGGCAATGTTCAAAAACAGGAGAGACAAAATCCCAGGTGATTTTACTGTTTACCCCTGTCTCTGTGTGCCTCTGCCTCTCTTGCAGATCGTGGGCTGAGTGAGGACTTTGAATCACTGTCCCTCTAACACCTCAGCTAAATTCTTTCAGAGCCGTGTGTGGTTTTTGTCACGGTTTTGAAGAGGGTCAAACGACAGAATAATGGATTCCAAACGTCTTTCTTAAGTTAGCTGCGTGGACCAAAAGATGAAAAGCAAAAGGTCAATGAATTAGATAGCAAAGTTACCCATGTCCCGTGTATGGAATTTACTTCCTGCCCTGTCGGAGCCCCACCAAAGTAGAGAAAAGTCCAGTACAATCTATAGGATTAATTGTCACATGAATCACTTGTTTTTATTTATTTATTTATTTATTTATTTACTTACTTATTTATTTATTTTTAAGTTTATTTACTTTGAGAGACAGAGAGAAAGCAGGAGAGGGGCAGAGAGAGATGGAGAGAGAACCCCAAGATTATGACCTGAGCCAAGATCAAGAGTCAGACGCTTGACCATCTGAGTCACCTAGGTGCCACGCGAATCATTTAGTTTTGCAATGATGATACTAAACCTCTGGCATACAGCCTCATACACAAAACCCTTTTCACATTTAGCTGCAATAGATACAATTGAAGGATCTTTCAATTTCTCTAACAATGTCAGGTTTGAAATTAGTGATAATCTTCCTCAGCTCCAGTCATAGCCGTTAGTTACTGAAATTAGAAGGAGGAGTTATAAGCTAGTTATAAGTTATAAGCTAGTTATAAGCTATGTAACCTGGGACACGTTGCTTCCTATTTGTCACTCCCTTAAGTGACACGGGCCTAAAAGCAGCGGTGGCCAGGCCGTGCCCCCCGTTTCAACCCGACACGTTACATACGTGCTTCTACAATTAATTGGTTATTCAATGCTTCAAATAAGAAGACTGAAGATGGATGGATTAGGCCACACCTGCTAAATTACCCTGTGTAACAGAGGCTTCCCACGTGAAATATTATGCCCCAAAGAATCCTGTCGCAGTACTACAAATGTAGCAAGAAAATCGATGTCCCTCAGGCCCAAACTATGCCTCACGTTAGACTCCCCCGAATGAACGGAGTCAACATTTCTGGTCACCTCCCATCCCAGGTGAGGGAGAGCCAGAATCCAGGCAGAGCCAGGAAGGACGAGATGATAACGGAAATACGGTCCTGTCGCGGGGCCGTATCAGACACAGCGCTCTGCCAAGTCAATAAAAACCCGCAAGGGCACCAACACCCAACGGCAGGGGGAGAGGGGAAAGACAAGATGGCAGAGAGTCGCTTTTCTTTCCTTCCACGAGGTCCAGGGAAAACAAACGGGACTGTCAAAGCAAACTCTGTCGCCGCCGAGCACCGGGCTTGGCGGCCCTGGCGGCCGGGTCGCGCGGTTTTGTTTGGGCCGCCGGTGCGTTATTAGGCCTTTTGAAGAACAACCTCGCGGCGGGTCACGGAGCGGTCAGCTGCTCATCTCTGCTGTGGTTCCAAGCGGCCCACCCCGGCCGCGAGGGGGAAAGAAGGGAGCGATTTCTGCAAGGGATTGGGCTATTTATAAAATAAATATAAAATCTCCTATCTATTATGCACAAATGATAGCGCCGGAGAGCTCCAGCGGCTGTCTGTGTGCCGAACATCAGCCTCCCGTGCGTAGAAATTGCCCCGTACTGAGGAGAAACACAATACAGTTCACCAAACACTTGGCTGGAAGGTATAGCTGCTTGTCTGTGGGCAAGTAATGACTTGCGTTTTCAGCTGCTTCTTGGTAAGAGCTTTAGTAATTGGAATCAGTTATTCAAAACATCGCTAAATGTGATTTAAATGGCAAGGATTTAATAACAGAAAAAGAAGCCATTAAAGGGGTTCAAGCAGGGGAGAAGGGAATTCCGTTTTTTAGAGCAGAGGGAGAAAAATAAAGCAATTACTTGATCTAAAGGCCAGAAACAGGACTCCTGCTGTCAGGGAGAAATCAAATCTGTCAGCAATTAGTGGGATCTTAGGAGGTAAAGAACTCTCCAGTGTTGAGCAGTGAATAAGGGGTTAGCAATTATATGAACTGATAAAAGTGTTCTGGTTTCCAAACAGCAGGTTAACAAGCCTTACTTTTTTCATAACTTGATGCAGATGTGATGAGTCACACTTTATGATATTTTTCAGTGGTCCGCTAGGAAAGTTCCTTAATAAGCGCATTGTGCGGCCCCCTTCCGTCTCAAACCGTGTTCGTGCTAGCCAGCCCGAAACGATGGGCTGGGAGGCATTTTGATAGCAAGGTTCTTCTTTAATTAGAAACTAGAATAATAATTTCCATGAACATGCAATTTAAAAAAAAAAAAAAAACAATCAAATAGGAATCCCACGTCCCTGCTTCACTCTTCCCGTGGGGACGCTGGTTACTGGTATTATCAGCACAAAAAGCACAATGTTGTACGGTATAAAGCGGGACGGTTTTTCATCAAATAAGCAAGTTAACTTTATTATGAGATGCCCCTTATTATTTTGCAGCGTAGGGGGAAAAGTATTTATTACTTATATTTATACACATATGTGACCCACAAATGACTCTCATCCGAGCTTTTTAAAAATCCTTGTGTATTGATGCACGTGGTTGTGAAACAGGATGAAAAGTGAAGTCATACCAGAAAGAAAAATCCATTGGTCTGTCCCCAAAAACAGTTACAGCCTTTCAATTCAAAGATCTAGTCTCTCTGCTCAGGGAACACTCAGATGTCAATAAAAAAAAAAAAAAAAAAAAAAAAAAAAAAAAGGAGTATTTGAAGTAAGGTCATTTGAAAAGAATTCCCTTTGACCATCTGGGACGGTGAACTGTTTACGTTTACACTGACATGTATTCTGTTTGAAAGACGTAAGTGATTACACCTAGCAACAATACGGCAAAGCGAAATCTCTCATCTGGCATATGCTCCCGATTTGTCGATTGATAAGAGACAAATAAAAACAAGGATTTTTCTTCTTCCTTCCCCCCCCCCCCACCCCGAAGAAATTCAGTCTTCATATATTTAGGCACTGAGGACCTCCCTGCTTCCGTGTGAAGGGCTGTGTAAGCTAATCGTTAAACAATTTGTAAATATCCAATCAATGTATCTCAAGGGGCTTTCCGTTTTGAGCAAAACTCCTCCGGCCCGAAAAATCGTCCCCCTCCTTTCCGGTGTCGTCGTCGTCGTGGGTCTGCGGTGCTCCTGCTGCCAAAAGAGCTGAGTGCCCTTAAAGGCCAGTGATCGTGAAACATCTGTGAAACCCACAGTGATTCGGAAATGTAGGATTGCCAGAGCGTAGCTTTAAAGGGCAGCTTTTAATCCGGCCCTAAAGTCGACGTAAGTTTTGTAAGTTTTCTCTTTTGCAACGTGGCTTTTGGGTTTGTATTATTATTATATATTCTATACCTTATTTTACATTACCATATCTTACTGCTCCAACTTCTTAAAATTATCTTGTTTTACGCAAATTTACAAACAGGAGCTAGCTACCATTCGATCGGTTCGCGGGGAGAGCAGGGTGTGGAATTGGGGGTGAGGGGACACCACGTGGAGCAGCTGTAGTTCTCTGCAAAGAACTAGAACCGTCTCCTGATGTTGCTGTCAAACACCCCCAAATCTCACACCAACCATACAGGCTTACTGAGATCCCACACCCCGATGCCCCTAAAGGCGCCAAGGCTATTATTCATTTGTGCTTAAGCTTTCATCGCCAATACACTGTGAAGATTTGTACGAAGATAAACAAGTGACCTCCCTGTCACTGACTTGTTAATTCGTGCACACACGCATGCGTATGCAGGTATTTGAATCTAGAGGACTGCAATTTTGGGGCCTGCGTAGTTAATTCCTAGTTTTCTTTTTGCCACCTCTCATGATCTAACCACAAAAGTCGCTCGAGTCGAAAAGGCAGGGAAAGCTACTGAGTTAAGAAAGCGGTAAAGATGAAAAACAGCAGATTAAAAAAATATCCAGCTCAGGAAAATGCTCGTGTGGGAGACTTTGCCGTGACAACCGTGATGTTTCTGTGATGATCGTACCCAGATCCTTACAGCCCATCCCTCTCCTCTGTCCCTATTGGGCCAGGCTGAGAGGGTGCTGGATCTTGGTCTCATCACAGTGAGGATAGAGTCACAATCCGCTGGGTTTTGATGAGCGGACCACTGGGTTATTACATGACCTCACCCCATCTCTGCCATGGACAGGCTGTGCTTCCTTTAACAAGAAGGTCCTGAGTTTTCTCATCTGGAGACCGTAATAATAACAGTTAACAGGATGTCCTTGGAACTTTCTACATCCCCTGGAAATTATAAAGCTACAGTGTAACCTTGCCTTAGAAAAAAAAATCAGAGTAAATAATCTCTTCAACGCTATACCTTATCTGTTATACCTCACAGGCTTTACTTCCCTAAGGTTTAGCATCAACTCTGGTTTCTCGTTCAAAACATCTGCGAAGGGACAGAAGCAAAGAGGCATCTTGCTTGTCCCAGCAGAATATAGTCGTGAGACCCGAACATTTATTAAAGACATGCTTTCCGTGACATCCCGGAGAAAGCTAAAGGTATTTAAAGTGACGTCTGGGAAGGACTCGGTATTGTTCAGAGCAGTGTGTGAAAAGCCCCGGCAAACAGTCTACGTGATTCATCAAGTTCAGAGTTGTTGTCATAACGTGTCTACTAATAGCCATTAAAGCATCTTCGTTAGCCAGAGATAAATACCAGGGAACGCTCGGAATCCAGCTCCCATGCTTTCAAAGCTGCCTGGGAGGAGAGCAGTTGCTTAAGTGGCTTCGCTGCATCCTGGCCTGAGGATCCAGCTTCCAGAGCGTGAGGCGGGGAGAACCCACCCCGTGGGTGCCGCTGACACACGGCAGCGAAGGGCCTCGACCGGACAGCGTGGGCCCTTCACCCCAGGATCGGGCGTCGGGGGTCTTCTGGGTGAGGAGGCGGCACTGCTGTCCCCAGACTCCGAGATTCCAACAGCCCCGGCGGGAACCGGGTGGACGTTGTCCCTCTTCTCGCTGACCCGGGCCCCACTGGCAGGAGCCTTCGCGAACCGGCCACCAGTGAGTATCAACCAGGACCCAAGACTGTTGCCCAATTAGGAATCGGAGGGTATCCGCTGAATCTGGACGCCTGTCCAGATAGTTCTTAGGCAAGTAAATCGTAGCAGCTTGCAGGTGCGGGAGCCTTACGTGGCGGCAAGAGGGGAAACTTGATGAACTGCGGTTTTTTGGAGGATTGGGGTAGGGAGCCTTTCGGGATTCGGTATAAAAGGACTTGCTAAATCGCTTCCACCGGGTCAGTGGAGGAGTGGCCCTCTGCCTTTCACAACCGCCTTCAAATCCTGTGTTGGGCACCGGGGCAATTAGGACATTCCTTCCATTGAAGGATACGATTGAACTCTGCCTTTTAATGTCGTGATTTTGATCTACGTGAATTACTGATTAATCAGCCTTCCACGCAGGCACCCTCCCACCTGCTCGGGGGCAAACAGTAAAGAAAAGTGGTGTTGCCAGGCTGGATGCCCTTGGCCCCGCTCTTCCGGTTGGGGCTGCAGGCTAGAAAAGCAAAGTGGAACGAATGACACGGGCACTTCCTTGCCAGACGAACTCTTTCTTACCTCCTCCGCAGCCCTGTCGCATCCAGGACTGTTTCCTTGACGAGATGACAACTTTCATGGGTGCGGTTGGACCGACAGCCTTATAGGGTATCGTGGTGGTGACCAGGCTCTCTGCAAGGGGCATCTTCATACTGTCAGACTTTCCTGACATCCCAGAGAGGAGAATTTAAAAGCCACCTAGACCATGAGCTTTGCCCCCTTTTAAGAAAAAATAGGCAATCTTCAGCACAGGAATTTATTTTATGGTATTACTTTCAGAAGTTGCTGAGGAAGACACATCTTTCCGTGGAAGAACTCTTCGCTACAGTGTTGGATAGCCGTATGCAATTTTGCTGTGTTTTGCTTATCTTCGCCTAAAACAAATGTTACATATATGGGGAAATGGCAAAAACTGTGAGATTAAACAAAGAGAATTAAATGTCATTGATTTCAGCTATTCTTTTAACATGAAACTCATATTCTTAGCTTGTCTTCTTTCCTTTAGGTTGAATTCCTATTAGTGTGGTTCTTACTGAGTTGTTTTTTTTTTTAATTTTTCTTATTTTTTGTTAAGTTTATTTATTTTTGAGAGAGAGAGAGAGAGAGAGAGAGAGTGAGCACGAGCCAGGGAGGGGCAGAGAGAGGGAAACACAGAATCCGAAGCAGGCTCCAGGCTCTGAGCTGTCAGCACAGAGCCCGACGTCGGGCTCGAACCCAAGAACATGAGATCGTGACCGGAGCTGAAGTCGGACGCTCAACTGACTGAACCACCCAGGTGCCCCTTACTATGGGTTTTTAATAGTAACATATTCATGCGCAGCCTAGCGACCCTCCCCCTCCCCAATATCTAAGAAATGATTATCAGAAAAACGAATCATTAGAGCTACTTTTCTCCCCTGTAATCCGTGGTGGGACCTCTGAAAAATAAAGGGGAAAACTTTGATGCAAAGCATTATTCATTGGACGTTATCCCCAAATCTTGTTGACGTAGTAGAAAGTAGTATTCGAGTACCTAATTTGGGAGTCAAGACTGGAGAGGCCAGTCTATCCACTGTCTCTGACTAGTTCTGTGATCCTGGAAGAGATAGGACATTTTAAAAATGGGACCTCAGGGTTCCATGTGTTATGTTGCTATTTGGACAGGGCACATCAATGGGGTTTTCTTCTGGAATAGGGATATTCCGCAATTCCATAGAATTCTTACATCTGGGGCATGTCACTGTTCCGGCAGCCTCCACCTCTTCTCTCTCCGTCTGATAGAGTCCTGTATCATACAAACCTGAGGAGGTACAAGTGCGTGTCGCTCTGAATTACGTTCCTGATGCAGGAGCCAACAAAACAAACCCCAACAAAGTAAAACTCCCTTGATGGAAGTTGGGTATGGTTCATTAATAGCCTTGAAAAAAGTGTGTTCAGAAACAGATCATCTTGTGTCAGAGGAAGTAAAACTGAGAATGCATCTTACCCTTCATTAACTAGTTTCTGGAACATTTCTATTTAGTCAGCAAGTTTTTAAAAGGGTATTTTCAAAAAGGGGGAAATGCAAATTAGAGGCATTGGTCATTACCCAGAAAATAAAGGAACTGTCAAAGAAAAATCTAATGAAATGCCAATGGCTCTGTGGAGTAGACATTGATGGAGCCTGACTATAATGTCATCCGTGCAATTGGGTCATGGGTCCTTGTAATTGTTGAAACTCTTAGAAGAGAAAGTTCTGAACTGCTTTAAATGGGAACAAAGACAACTCTGCCTTATCTGAACTCCATCCTTTGGGTTGTGATACATGGAAAATACCAGAGTGACTGTAGTTTGGAGAATGCATTAAGTGCAAGAGTGTGGGTGGCAGCCGGAGGTAGGGACTGTACTATTATTGTGATATTCTTGGCTCCCACATGGGCAGAAAACTTCAAGATTGGTTCTACCTCTGCCACCTTATGATAATGCAGCGTCTTTTATTATGAAAATTCATCATTGGCTGATAAGTAATTCAAAATTATCCTGATTCCCCCCTCCCCTTGTCCCCATTTGTCATAAGGAATCTCTGCCGGTCTACGGATCCTCTTGCCTTATTGCGAATACTTTTGATCCCGAGTATTTATTTGTGAAGGAAGGAACGAGTATATAACTGAAGGAAGTTAGGACTGTGGTTTTTGGCTATCAATTGAGGTGGGACTAGGTTTGGCTGGGGAGGGAGGGGTGTGTAGGGGGGAGTCGTTTTTGTTCTGTTTTGTTTCGCTTTACAATTCAGCCTACAGTTCTGATTGTCTTTGACTTGTGAGTACCCTGTTCCAAACAGTGGACCCAATGACACCCTAACTGCACTTAGAGACTTTTCGAGTCACTTAGAGACTTTGTGTGCCGTGCTAAATTTGGCATAATGATCAGTAAACTAGGTAGGTACCAGAAGAGACAAGTTCTAGCATAGGCTCTATTACCGACCTGTTCACACAGAGCAAACAGTTCTCCATGCTGCAGTCTCCTATTTGCAGAATGAGGATAATAATACCTGCCATATCTACTTTACAGGTTTGTCACGATGAACAGTCATTGAGATAATAGGCATTATTAGCGTAAATAAAGTATGAAATGGTATTTCTCATATAACTAACAATTTAGGCAACATAATGACAGTCTCGTGTCTAATTAGAGACATTTTACTTCACCAAGTCCTATGAAATACTGTTCTCCTTCTTATGTGCTAGGAAAGCAAAGTGCTTAGTGTTCTTGCTTCCCCAAAGTGATATAAACTTAATCAATGGCCGCGCATCCCTGATTTTTTTTTTCCCTACATCTAAGATCTACCGAATTTTAATGATTGTTACGCACAGAGTGCTTTTGGGGTCTGTTGCCCCCGTGTAGCCTGTCCCCACCATGTGCACTACGCTCAAGTGGTGGCCTTTGTGCCTGTCTCATTGTTATTCTCGGGTGCCACAGTCACTTGAATACTTGAGCAGGGGAAGCAACGGTCCCAACGTCAAGTCACTTTCAGCGCTTGAGATCTGAAAGGCAGCCACTTGGAGTTCATTACAGTTTTCTACTCAACCCTCCTGCCTTAACATTGTATTGCACGAGAATTCTAAATTCACTTTGGCTGCGTTACAAGGCCTGTTTTCTGCCTGGATGCCCAGGTCTCTCTTTCTTTCTATTGTCTCGGGTTGGTGTCCAGGAATAAAGGATACTTAACATTTAAAAAGGCAGAATTGTTTGCAAGGAAAATACTTCCCGCTAACTGGCTCTCCGAGAACTTGAAAGACTCAAATGAGGACAGTCACTTCCTTTGGAAGCATATTTATTTCTGTGCATCTTTTCTGGAAAAAAAAAAAAAAAGTTACCTCTTTGTGTGTCTTACTCATCATTATGTGTGTTTACAGAGTCCATGAGAAGTTCACAAAAAGAGAATTTCTTAGTGCAAAAGGCCCTTTGTTGAACAGGAGCTTTAATGCTTCCATACCTGGCCGAATCTCTTTTACGTATGATGACAGAAACCTTTTTCTTAAGCTTCCTGTGACCCACTAGGTCTTTCCACCAGAACAGTGAGGTAAACTATGTGAACGTATAAATGCCTTTCAACACGCTTTGGCATGTTTTTGTCGATAGAGGTAATCGACTAGGAATTAATTCACTTCCCTTCTGCGTCTTGGGCACAGTGCACAATAGCACTGTGAGCTTGGATAAACCCTGGATGCCTTAGCTTTCCTGTTTTAAGTGCGGCATATCTAGAAAGTATTCTTTGTGGTGGTGTGTGATTTAGAGACGTGTGTCTGTCAGCTTCAGAGAAAGAAAAGCCATTTGACCACTTTTGAAAGGGCCGAACAGCGGCGGTGGGCTTAGGGAGGTGGGAGGGAACAAGGCCCGCCTGCATTTGTAAGTGTGCGTGTGTGTGCGTGTGTGTGCGTGTGCATGTGTGTGTGTGCATTGTTTTCCACAGGGAAAAACTAATCTCTTGGCTTAGATCCACCTTAGTATTAGCCTCAATGCGTTCTCTCCCTCCTTTACTCTAAATCATTATTAAGTTTATTACTTCTTTTTTCTTTTGCTGGAGAAGATTAATGGCTTTCCCTGGGCAGAGGGAACTCTGCAGAGCCCAGTGGCTCTATAAATAGCACCTGCTGCTAATTCTCCAGTGCCTGGTATCTCCCCAACACATCTTGGTCTTTAAACAATTTGTTCAGAAGAGGAAAGCTAAGGGTCACTGTGCACTTTGGTGTTACTCAAAATGTGTTTTATGGATAGTGGGTTTTTTCTCCAGGAAGTTTGGCCTGGTGGGTCCTTTAGAGAAACTGGGCGTCCTGGTACCTCCCCAGGGAGGCATGCCTCACTAACCAAGCTTGTAGGGATATCACAGAACCTGTTGGACCTGTGGGGGTGGTGCCTTGCTAATAGCTTTGGCCATTAATTTCCCCCCTCTTTTTTTTTTTTTTTTTTTTCTAATTTCTTCTTTCTCAAGAGTTTTCAGGCTCAGCTGAACTGTTCCAATAGCCCGGGGGGAGATGTGACTTCACGGAGTTATAAAACACAAAAAGGGAAAATGCTGGGAAAATTGCGTTGCTAAGGTTCAGTAACTTGTGGTTTCAGAAAATGGAACACTTCTGGACAACGCAGATGGCAGGAAGGGCCATGGTCATCGTTGGGAAACCACCTTCCCCTTTAGGGGTAGCAGTAGGAAGGCGAGAGAACACCTAACCTCTAGGGCACACGGCAGGGGTGCCTTCCTTCCCTTAAGGAAGTCTTTGTTGAATACTGAACGGATGAAAGAAAGGAGAGGCATTTCCTGTTATCAGAAATGTGACTTGAAGTCAGTGCGGTTGTGGGCAAAGTTGGGTGAGTTAAGGAGGCCATATGACCTGCTAAGGTAGAAAGAAGGCGGGGGTGGGAGGAGAAGTTTCCCCTTCCTTGCTGTTCAGTCATTGCCCTTCGACAGCCTCTCCTGGGTAGACCAGATCACCAGCAAAACAGGGCCGGCTGTGCTGAGTATTTTGCTAGGTACCTTGATGGAACCACGGAGCTGTATACCTTGTATGCAGAGTTTCTCACCAATACCTTCCGTTGTTATCCAATATTGACCACGTAACCTTGAGAGCGGAGAATTCTCTCTCAGTTGCACTTTTAGTGAGACCAATGAAAAAATCCAAGGGTGCTTCCCAGACCTTGACTTTGGAACACTAGGAAGCCCTCACTCGTTAGACGTCGACTTACTACATGGATTCAGATTCAAAGTTTCCATTCTCTTAGAATAGGACTCCCATGACAACCCCAGCTAACCTTTAGGTTGAGGATTTTATTTACCCTTGTCATGTATGCAGTGCAAACATTTTCTCGCCCTGTTTATTTCATCAGTATTATCAGATAATTGCACAACAGCATCTTACAGCTCAGAGCTACCTCTGAGATAATTTGAAATAACAATTGCCTTTTGCAGATGAAGAAACTGAGGCCTGGGGAGATGAAGTACCTTGCCCAAGGTCGCTTGGCTTGTCGAGAGCAAAGTTGAACTGTAACCTGAGCCTGTCTGTCTGTGTCATATCCTCCAATTATGGCTTGTTGTCCTTAAAAACTCACGTCACGTGCCACTTCTCAGTGGCAATGTGAATTCCTTAAACCAATAATTTTTAAACTTTTAAAAAAGAGATCCTTTATTGTGCCTATTATATGGATGTAGGTAAGCAATAGAAATGCCTTGAAGTGACAGCGGTAGGGATAGGAGGACCTGAAGCCCATCATACTAACATCGCCCCATCTTCTGTCCGTACCCTGGGTGGTCTCTGAGACGAATCCAAGGAACCCAGGTGATCAGAAACTCAGTCTGGAACATCACCACTTGTGCGCAAGAAAAACCACCTAACATCTATCTGCATCTATCTGTCTGCACATCTGTCTGCTCATTTCGATCAAACGAGTTTTCAAAGCCTTGGCTTCATCACCTTGAAAATCACCAACCGAGGACTCACGGAACAATGTTATCTCCCGGTAACACAAAGCTTGGCACATCCTGGCTGTTTAATAAATTTTGCTGAATGAATAAATTAATGAAGGGTAACGCTTCGATCCCTGGAAACTCTTCATTAGCTCTCATCGTCTATTGCTCTTTTCCTGTCCCATGTGGCCAAAATGCATCACATATACCTTGCTAACTCCCTTTTTGTTTTATTTGGCTCCATTGTTACTGGTTTCTCCTTCTTGACTGTGAGGTCCTGGAGAGCAGAACTCTGAATTCCTAGTGCTGGGACACAGTGGGCCCAGAGTAAGCTTCAGTAAGAGCGTATTGTTAAATGAAGACCGACGGGAAGTACATCAAACCTGTAGTGCCAAAGCAGAGTTTCTCAATCTCAGTATTATTCATGTTTGGGGCTGGAAAAGTCTTTGTTTGGGGGACCGTCCTGTATATCGTAGGATGTTTAGCAGCCCCCCCTGGCCAATACCCACTCCAAGCCAGTAGCAGCCTCTCCTAACCCCAAGTTGTGACAACCAAAAATGCCTCCAGACATTGCCAAATGTCCTCTGGGGGGCAAAATCGCCCTTCACTGAGAACCACAGAGCTAAGGCATGTCTTGTTTTCTTTCCTCTGAGCTTCTGTTTCAGATGGACTCAGTCTGAAATGAGGCCGTTCCAAAACGTAAAATGTCTTGGTAAGTAAAAATAGGTAGTGGTGTTGCTCAGATCTTGGAATTTAAGAATAAGCATCGTCAGCCATTAGTTCATTTCACCCCCTATATATTTTATTTGGAGGGAATTTTAGTGGAGAACATGATGTTTGCTAGTTTGGGAAGATCATGTTCATTTCATGAAGGAACATAAATGCCAGTATTCTCTTGAGCCATTGGTCTGAAGTTGGCCAAATGCCACAGTTTCAGGATAGAGATAAAAAATGGCAGCTTCATATATTCTGTCATCATCAAGAAACTGGACTGGCAAATCAGTTGTTTTTCCCATGTTCTCCGGCTTTGGATGGTTTAGCGGAAGGCCCGTAGGATTTTAAACAGATGCCCAGCCCAAGTCCAAGACTCCAAGATTTAATAGCTCCTGTCTACCTCATCCTAGATGTTACACGATACCTAAGTATCATGGGATACATCTTTTATTTGAGACAAATGAAATGCCATTGAGTATTGATTCTCCCTAATGGAACTGGGCCTTTCCACTTCGAATCTAATCAAGAGTTTAAAGAAACACTTAAGAAAAAGATCCCATTTCTCCCTCCCAGAAACATATAAGCAAGATGCAGAAGCACAAAATACAGTTCTCTAAAATCGGCATCCTCAACCTCTCATTCTTCTTATCCTCAGTCTTAAATTATCCTCTCCATATAGGTCATTTCCCAATATCTAAACATTAACAATTTGTAGCCTCAGTATCCCCAATTCCTACAAGCTTCTGGGAGCTTTCTTTCTTTCCTTCTTTCTTTCTTTCTCTTTCTTTCTTTCTTTCTTTCTTTCTTTCTTTCTTTCTTTCTTTCTTCTTTCCTTTCAATTTACTTATTTAAATTCAAGTTAGTTAACATACAGTATAGTATTGGTTTCAGGAACAGAACACAGTGATTCATCACTTGCACAGAACACCCAATGCTCATCCCAACAAGTGCCCTCCTTGATGCCCATCACCCATTTAGCCCGTTCCCCCACCTACTTCCCCTCTAGCAACTCCCAGTTTGTTCTCTGTATTTAAGAGTCTCTTATGGTTTGCCTCCCTCTCTGTTTTTCTCTTATTTTTCCTTCCCTTATGTTCATTGGTTGTCTTTCATAAATTCTACCTGTGAGTGAAATCATATATTTGTCTTTCTCTGGCTGACTTATTTCACTTAGCATAATACACTCTAGTTCCATCCATGTTGTTGCAAATGGCAAGAATTCATTCTTTTTGATTGCCGAGTAGTATTCCATTATATATATATATATATATATATATATATATACACATATATACATATATATATTATATACACACATATATATACATATATATATATATACCACAACATATATATTTATATATATATATACCACACCTTCTTTATCCACTCATCAGTCAATGGGCATTTGGGCTCTTTCCATAATTTGCCTATTGTTGGTAGCACTGCTATAAACATGGGGGTGCACATGTCCCTTCAGATCAGCATTTTTGTATCCTTTGGATAAATACCTGCTAGTGTAATTGCTGGGTCATAGGGTAGGTCTAGTTTTAATTTTTTGAGGAACCTCCATACTGTTTTCCAGAGTGACTGCACCAGTTTGCATTCCCACCAACACTGCAAAAGTGTTCCTCTTTCTCCACATCCTCGCCAGCATCATTTGTTTCCTGAGTCGTTCATTTTAGCCACTCTAAAGTGTGAGGTGGTATCCCATTGTGGGTTTGATTTGTATTTCCCTGATGATGAGTGATGTTGAACATCTTTTCATGTGTCTGTTGGCCATCTGGATGTCTTCTTTGGATAAGTGTCTATTTGTGTCTTCTGCCCATTTCTTAATTTGTCTTTTGGGTGTTGAGTTTAATGAGTTCTTTATAGATTTTGGATACTTCTTCTTTTCATCAATGCCCAAATAAAATGACTCAACACGTCCCTAATATTGCAGGCTCTTGGAAGTCCAGTATTCCTATCCCGATATTTCTATAGGTCTATCCATTCACACATTCATTCATTCATTCATTCAACAAATATTTATTGAGAATACAGATCTTTCTTGATAGGGTTACATTCCAAAATGCTTTGAATAAACCTAACCCACCGAACTTCATAGCTTACTTCTTAGCCTACTTTAAACGTGCCCAGAACATTTCCATTAGCCTATAAATGGGCAAAATCATCTAACACCAAGCCTATTTGATAGTAAAATGTTGAAAAATCGCTGTAATTTATTGATCACTGTACTGAACATGAATAGAATGGTTGTCTGTGTGCGGATTGTTTACCCTCATGGTCGCATTGCTGACTGAGAGTAGTGGGTCCCTGCTGCCCCGCATGATGAGAAAGTCTCTGCATATTGCTAGCCCATGAAAAGATCAAAATTCAACGTTCAAAACATGGTTTCTACTGAATGCACATCACTTTCACATCATCTGAAAGTCAAAAACTTGTACGTCAAACCATGGTAAGTTAGGGATTGGGGACTGTTGGTACCATGTGACTACAACATACTAGATTTCTACTCTGGAGCTCAGGTCCCATCACATTCCCATCGTACCTCCTGCTGATGAGCTCTCTCCATCAACTTTGCCTCCTGTCGGTTCACCATATCTTCTTTATTCTCCAGAGCAGCGCAACTCAAGGCTGCATGACGTAGTCACAGAAGTTGATGATATTACAGAAGATGACAATCTCTCACACAACAAGAAACTGCTTGAAATCACATAGCAGTCATCACTTGTCCTTAAAAGACGCTTTCCTATCCCTGCCACTAATGACAGCTCACTGGCCACCTTCCCTCCTCAGGATCTGCTTAACAGGCTGCCATGTTGCCGGGCCTGCTCTCTCTCTTCCCAGACCAGAGGAATCACTTCCTCAAAGCTTCCTTCCCATTTACTACCAAAGAACATCTCCTGGTTGTGGTTCTTGTTGCTTGTAACTTTATTATCTAATGTCAGTTGGGTCTTTTGTATCAATCACCTCCTTCCAAATTTTTAATCATCAAAGAAAACCTATCAAAGTATTTTCCTTTGCAAGAGATCCTACATCCTGAGCAAGGCAACACATTAACAGATGCTTTGCTTTCCCCTTTAATTTTCCCCAGTTCTATTCTTAGGCAGAGTTCTTAAGCAGCACATTATCCTTTGTGATAGAGTGAAGGCAGCCGGCAATTTATTTTCCTTTATCGAGAGCAAAGGCACTGGGGTAAATTTTTAAAAATCCTATTACATTATTACCTAAGTGCACTCACTTCTCCCTTTAGCTCTGCTCCCAGTGGAAACAAGTGACTAATCCTTATTAGTGCCAATTATTAAAGAGGAATGGCTGTAGCCCTACCTCAGGTCCACTAGATTTTTCCTTCTGAATAACATTGGGATACGTTTTCATGAAGGGGGTAGTTATAATGAATGGGTCAAACTGACACTTGTTGATTTACTTATTCTATTTCTGCCCAAGGACCATTGCAAAGTATGGATTAACTCAGACTTGGAAATGTAAATTCTATCAGAAAAAAAAAATAGCTCATGCTATTGAATTGAACATGTGAGCCATCCTCAGAAAATTCAAACTATGAAAAGACAAGAATATATTTTCCTCTAGGAAAATTCTGAACTGGGATTCTTTTGCTTCTTCTCTGTCCTTCCCCAACTCACACACTCTCTCTCCCTCTCAAAATAAATAAATTTTTTAAATATTCAAATTTTTAAAAAGAAAGCACTTACCTCCCCCCCCCCCACCATGTATCAATACGGGGATGATACAATAATACTAATACTCACTATGGCTGATCAAGAGTCTGCCACATGCCGGACTTTTTTCCTCGGTGTTTTTAGATATTTTTGTATATTTGGGTCTTGGAGCAACCCACCACGATAGGCATTTTCTCCATTTGCAAAGTTAGCCACCTTACTGGAGACCCACCATCAAAGTGGGTGGACAGTAATGCAAGCTGACTCCTTTTTGGGTATAAAATGGAAGGGTGTCAGAGGAGGTGAGCTATTAATGGGTATTATTTTAAGTTTGTTTGTTTATTTATTTTTAGAGAAAGTGAGTAGAGAGGGGGCGGAGAGAGAGAGGGAGAGAGAGTCCCAAGCAGGCTCCACGCTGTCAGCGCAGAGCCCAACATGAGGCTTGAACCCACGAACCATGAGATCATAACCTGAGCCAAAACCAAGAGTCAGATGCTTAACTGACTGAGCCAACCAGCCACCCCTATTACTGGGTATTTTCTATCTAACATTTAGATGAGCATGCTTTCCAGTGTGAGGAGCTAGTAGAAAACTCCCCTGTGGTACATGTGAGTGAGGGTGTGAGTACACAGCTGCTTCTGTGTGTGTAAAAAATGAATATGTGAATAAACCGAATGGGCGATGAAACAAATCCTTAAGCTGGCAACTATATAACCTGGACTACTGCAAATAAAATAGGAACAAAAATCATAAGGATATGTATTTTTTAATTTAGACACAAATATTGGTCTGATCTTTCTTGAAGTGGAATTAACTTTGTTACTGATTCTTTTCATGGATGGACAACATTTATTGAGCACTTACAATGCCCCAGATACTCAGCCTAACCCTTAGCACTGCTTTTATCTTCACAGCAATCCCGTGAAGCAGTTGTTCGTATTCCCATTTTACTGATGAGGAAACTGAGGCACGGGAAAGAGAAGTCACTTGTCCTCAGTCCTATCAGTGAAAGGATGGAACCAGGAATCAAGCCTGGCTAACTTCACAGCTGTGTGCTTTACTGCATCACATTGACTCTTTTGAAATGAGCTCGATTACTCCTCATTTTGTTCTGTTTTGATTTTCATACCTTATTTCAAAACTCATACAGTGTTTAGTCCTTACTATGTTAAGGTATACAGTGGCCTTTAGCTTAAGCTTCTGATCTGATCCTGACAATCTTAGTAAATACAGGGACTCTTGCCTGGTCCCATCACAGGCAAAAGCAGAAATGATGGCTTCCACAGAAGTCACGTGCTCCACAATTTTGTTAAAGTTTTTCTATCCTTAAATGTCCGGGTACATTTAGAACCCTCATTTATGTCGTGAAATAGCTCTTTGTTCTTAATATAATTTTAAAATTGGCACTTGTAAATCCTGGTATAATTCTTTGCACATGCTAAGTGTTCGATGAAGTTTTGTTGACATAAGTAAGCATATTACATTTTTTTGTAGAATAAAATATGCCCCAAGAGTACTTGAAACCTGTGAAGTTTGGAAATAATTTCAGTTCTCAAAATAGCCAGCCAAATTTGTATGATTTGGTAAAAAAAAAAAAAAAATGTTAAAATGAGTTGCCAAGTATTTTCTTATGATCTGGCCTTAATGTTTTTTTTCTTTTCTTTATCACCTTCAGATGACATACATAATTTATTTAGAAAGTACTTATCTTGGGAAACCTGGGTGGCTCAGTCAGTTAAGCATCCGACTCTTGATCTCCGCTCAGGTCAGGATCTCATGGTTCATAGGATCAAGCCCCACGTCAGGTTCTGCACAGACAGCACAGAGCCTGCTTGGGATTCTTTCTCTCCTTCTCTCTCTGTCCCTCCTCCACTCGCACTCTCTCTCCCCTTCTCAAAATAAATAAATTTAAAAAATTTTAAAAACGAAAGTACTTACCTCCCCCCACCCCCCACCGTGTATCAATGCAGGGATGATACGATAATACTAATACTCACTGTGGTTGATCAAGAGTCTGACACATGCCAGGCTTTTTTCCTTGGTGCTTTTAGGATTTTTTATATTTGAGCCTTGTAGCGATCCACCGCGATAGGCATTTTCTCCATTTGCAAATGAAGTTACCCGCCTTCCTGGAGACCCACCACCAAAGTGGAAGAACTATAATTCGAGCCTGTGTTGGCCTATTTCCAGTGCCCCTCTCTGCTCTTTTCTATGAAGACAATAATCCCTGCTCTTTGTGCAAATTTATGCTATGGAACTTGCTCACATCACTCTTGTGTACCACAAGGTGAGATATTTAGCCATTTGCATTTTATCTGCTGATAGACATTTGCAGATGACAAAGGGCGGTAATAAGTGAAACAGCCTACAGTCTTGCTTTGTCTCAAGTGACTTCTCTTCCAGAGAGTCCTCCTGTCACCCACACAAGCTCAACACAGTTAATTATTTTAATTAAACACATACCTATATATTTCCATTGGAGTTATTGCATGGTATGGGACTCCGGATCCTTGGACTAGATGCCTGGAATCCTTCCTCCGGTTCCAGCTTTTCCACTGGATGACCTCTCAAATGTCACTTAAAGTCTCTGGGCTCAGGCTTCTTCATCTGCTGTCTTAGTGGCTGGCCAGCTCTTGCATACAATGATTTTTTCAATAACATTAATGTCTTCTAAAAATGATAAGACAAAATATGTTTTACCTAGTGTAGTGGGATAGACAGTGGTCCCCCCCAAAAGATAAATTGACATCCTCACCCCTGGAACCTGTGAGTGTACCTTATATGGCTAAAGAGTGGCTATTATCTTGTATGGAAAAAAAAAATGTGATGAAGTTAAGAATCTTAAGAAGAGGAAGGTACCCTGTATTATCAGGGTGGACCTTAAATACACTCAATGTATCCTTATAAGAGAGAGGCAGAGGAAGTTTTGAGACAGAAAAGGAGGCGGCCATGTATCATGGAGCGGAGATGGGAGGGATGTGGCCACAAGCCAAGGAATTGCCTAGAGACACCCAAAGCTAGAAGAGGCAAGGAACAGATTTTCTCCTAAAGCCTCCAGAGGACACATGACCCAGCCAACACTTTGATTTCAGATTTCTGGCCTCTAGCAACATAAGAGAATACACTTATTTTGTTTTAAGCCACCCAGTTTGTAGTAATTTGTTACAACGGCCACAGTAAACTAATATACCTGGTTATGCCACAAAATGCTTCTCCTGGATTTTTCTGGACTACTTGTAGGGGAACACTTATAGAGAAAAATGCACAAGACCTGAATATTAATTAGGTCTTCTCAACTCAATATGCACCCTAATGTAGCACTCAGAGACTGTGATAGGAAATGTGTTTAATCTCTTCTTTTAGAGGAGGTCTGAGCTTTCACTTGAGTTGGCTATACTGAGAATAAGCTTATGTGTTGGGGGAAACCAGTTCTTGCTGGAAAGTGTAGAGCAAAGAGGAGTGAAAAGAATATTCCCAACACCCTTTCAAGAATTGTAAAGGACTGTCTTAATTGCCAAATCCAATTTGGAAATGAAAACAGGTTATGACAGGAAATCTGTCTAGGTAGGATCGGCAAGGTGGATAGATACAGGCTCCATCCGACTCAGGCCCTGGAGTGTCAGAAGAAATTCCTGCAGCATTGGCCCATGGTTATGAGGATTGAGAACTACAAATAGAATGGGAATTATTCATGGTTAGCAAGGTGCTGGCTTTTAGAGAAGGATCTTAAAAGTCTTATAATCCAACCCTTGAAATGTTGGTTGAATTTCCTTACCTCATAGCCACATTATCACCTGACTTCTAAAAGCCTCAAATATCATTCATTCGTTCATTCATCCATTCAATATTCGAGTGTCTCCTACCGAGGCCACAATAATGGATCAGACTAGAAATGAACAGTCTTCTGTAATAAGATGTAATAGGAGAAAGAGAACATCATAGTAGAGAAAGACACAATGGGCTGAAACAGCAAAGCTGAGATGACCACCTCTGCCTGGAGGACTCAGGGCCAGCATCGTAAGAGGTGATATTTGAGCTGAAGCTTAGCAGTGAATAGCACTTGCCCCCGGAGGCAGTTCATTTCCTCTTTGAAAAGTCCTTCCTTACATTGAACCAAAATGTGTGCTTCATTAATTTTTACCTCAACTCTGAATGGTCATTATAAGCCAATGACTCTAGGGACTTTGATCTCAATGGGTGGAAAGGTACTAGGAATGTATAAACTCTGTTTTCAGTATGGCTTTGCTTTATGGAGGGTCTTTTGAAAGGAAAGTACCGAATATTCTCATTTCTTGGACAATAAATTCTTGAATAAGAATTTTTAGGGATTGTCAGAGGAAACTGCTTTGATAGTTAATATTACAGCAAGTATGAATTCTTAAGGAAATGGCCCAACTTCCTGCACCACACTTCTGAGTAGATCTTCCCCATATGTGCTAGGAAGGTACAGAGATAATAATGTAAGAACAGCGTAAGGTGTGTGACATGTAAAAATACAACTGCTTGAGCCAGAAGCCTGGGAGACAGCAGAGATGCCTCTCCTAGGTCATCACTTCCTGCTGATTCTAGCTTTGGCTGGACTCCGTCCATTCCTCCCTGGCCCTGTGGCCTCCACATCTCTCCCCTGAATGACTGCGTCGGCCTCCTGCCTGTCTCCAATCTTCATTCACACCTTTCTCCTGGCCACTCTCCATCACTCCTGGTGATGCTCAAAAATGAGAATTTGATCATGTCTTCCCAGCCTAAAGCTCTTCAGTGTCTTTCTATGATGTGAGAATCAAATCCAAACTCTTCTGTGTGGTTTATAAAGTCAGTGGGTGCTGGACCCACTGGCCTGTTCAGTGACTTACAGACCACGGTCATCTTTGCCCCCTCGTTGGCCATGACACTTGACTTCTCTTAGCTCCTTGAAAACACTAGGCTGTACCTCATACACAGGCCTTTGCACAGACTTTTCCCCTAGCTGGAAACATCCTCATGCTTCTCCCTTTCTACATCTGCCAGTGCCCCTGCCTCCAGAAAGCTCTCGCCCTCTCTCTGTCTTTGTCTCTCTGTCTCTGTCTGTCTGTCTGTCTGTCTCTCTCTCACACACACACTCCTCTTTAGCCCACCTTGCTCCTGCTTCTCCTTCATGTTTTGGTTCAAATGGCTCATCTAGCAGGTAGTCAGCTCCCTGTAACTGTCTTGGCTTCCCCCCACCGCAAGCTTCCCCAGTGCCCTTACATTTCTCCTTCTACTCAATACTCTTCACTCTTTAATTCCTTGGTTAATGTTTGTATTCCCAGCTAGACTGGGAACCCCATAAGAGCAGAGACTACAACCCTCTGGTTTAGTTTTGTATCTCCAGTATTGAGGACAGTATCCGACACATATTGGGCCTTAGGTATATATTTGTTGAATCAAGAAAAAAGGGATTTGAATAATTGGCATGAACTTATGAATCACTGAGGGGGGAACAACTTAGGCAAACTCAGAGGGGGATTATGGTATTCCCTAAGAGAAACAGAAAAGTAGGATAATTTCTTCCTCTGTCAAGGAATTGGCTCTGAGAAAACCAGGCTGTTGGACGTTGGAGAAGTCGGCTCAGGGCACTGCAGTGAAATGCTCTGGAAGCCAGGAAGGGCTGCTGCACTAAAGGGAGCTGTTATTACTGTTATTTGTGTGGAGGAGATTTCTTGTTCTTCTCCCTTTATATGCAGGCAAAGAGTGGTCTCTAGGGTGGACCACCGATCAGTAAAGCTGGGGCTGGAGAGACAGCCTTTCATCCAAATCTAGTTTCTGAATCTCTGAAGGGTCCTGGTTTCCTAAATCCCCCAACTTGGCCTTCACGACCCTCCACAATCTGGGAGCCCTCTTCTCATCTGGCCTTTTCTTTCCCTTTGCATCGCTTTCCATTAAACACCCTTTGCTTCAGTGACTCAGAAATCAATACATGAAAATCCAACAGGCACTCTTTTTCTTTCTTTTTTTTTTTTTTTAATAAGACCTTGTGTTAACAGCTTTAGGAAACCCTAAGAAGGACCACTTAACAGGTGCTACCATGGGCATGGAAACTGATGGCCTGGATTCAGGCCCCTGCTTTGGGGTTTTCTAATTCTCTGATCAGAGCAGGTCACCTAATGTCTTCGAACCTACTTTATGTGTTTACCCGTGGAATTGTTGAAAGATGGGATGAGATAATACACGTAAAGTGCTCAGCTGGGCCCTGGATCGTAGTAAGGGCTCCATAGACGTCACTGTCATCATTGTTATCATCATCGCCATTGCCCTCGTCATCATTGTCGCCATTGTTGTTGTCATCATCGTCATTATTGTCATCATGGTCACTGTTGTCATAATTGTCATCGTTATGCACAGTACCCCACTTCAGTTGGAAATTCAAGTCATGAGCGCACGAGTAGCTAACACACAAAAGAGTGTGCTCTAAGCATCCAATGTCATGGTATTTCCTTTTCCTGACTTTTCCTTTCCTCTCCTCCCACTCACTTCTGTCTTCTTCCTTCAGAGCCAAGGACCCTTCACCTTGATGAGTTTGCTCCTTTTCTGCAGGCTTCCCCAGGCTTTGCATCCCTGCCGTTCTTACTCTTTCCCCTCTGGACTCATGGTGGAGTCACTCGTTTGGTTATGAATCATAGGTGGCCTTTATACTCCCCATAGGCTTTGTCTTCCCAATGTTGACTTCCTGAAGGCAAGCCCGAGTCTTGGTTTTGGCCTTCCACAGATCACAAGCAAATATTCCTTGAGCACCTGTCATGACAGCGTGGGCTGTGGGCACACCAAGCGCCGGGGCTGAGCTTAGCTGGATGGATGCTCAGTGAGTGTTTGGGAATAGTCTGATCTAGCATTGTTTCATCAGAGAGTGGAAAGCTCATACCCACTTTTGTAAAGAATTAAATTATTTAAGCACCAAGGCTGTTTGTAGCTTACAGCAAGTAGTCAATTAGGTGACTTAAATTAATTTTTGGCAGCAGCTAAATGGAGCCTCAAGTCTTTTGTCTTTACATAGCTAATCCAAAACAAAAAAAAATAATAATTAAGTATTTCTGAAACAATATTATTCACAGACTTAAAATATACAATTTAATTAAATTTGTGTTCTTAATCTTTTTATAGAAATTAATTTCAAGTTCATTCAGAAAAGAAAGGGCCATGCATACCTCAGGATTCTGCCTATGAACGTTCAACACCCAGCCTACCAATTCTTGTGATATCTGGGCTGGGAAAGAAGATATCCTTAGGTTCTTCTGAATGAGAATCAGACTTCTTACTTATTCATGGTTTTATTTTTTTGGGTATTTTGAGGTTTGAGACATAAACAAAACCTGGCTTCTTTCTTGGGGATGCTGAATGGATCGAAAATTTGTAAAAGAGACAATATTTAAAATACGGAAGCAACCCAAGTACACATCAACAAGGAATGGATAAGCAAAATGTGGTACATCTATATAATGGGACATTACTCAGTCTTAAAAAGAAAGGAAATTTTGACACATGGTTCAACAGGGATAAACCTTAAAGACATTATGCTCAGTGAAATAAGCAAGTCAGCAAAAGACAAAGACTGACTGTGTCATTCCATTCACAGGAGGTACTCAGAGTTATCAAAATTAAAGACAGAAAGTAGAATGGAGTTTGCCAGGGACTGGGGGAAGGGGAATGAGGAGTCATTGTTTAATGGGTACAGAGTTTCCATTTTCCAAGATGGCAGTAGTCTGGAGATGGATGGTGGAGATGGTTGTACAACTCTATGAATGTATGCAACCCCACTGAGTGATACATGTAAAAATGGCTAAGGTGGTAAATTTTTTGTTATAGGTACTTGACCACGGTAGGAAAGTTAATAAGAAATGCATAAATTAAAATCCTAGTGAAAAATCTGCAACACATATGCAAAAGTTTCTCTAGAAACCTCAACTTTACCTGATACTAAACTACTCTACAGTGGTTTTTACCAGTGTCTCTTCCCATCAGCGGTATATCTGAAAATCTTCACCAGTACTTAGTTTCATCAACCTTTAAAGTTTCTGTGAATCTGGAATGTTATCAGTTGTTTTCATTTGTATCTCAATAATTACTAGTGAGTTTTAAAAAATGTTATGTGTTTATTGGCCATTGAAATATTCTCTTCTATGGGGGCGCCTGGGTGGCTCAGTTGGTTAAGCATCCGACTTCAACTCAGGTCATGATCTCACGGTTCGGGAGTTCAAACCCCACGTCGGACTCTGTGCTGACAGCTCAGAGCCTGGAGCCTGCTTCGGATACCGTGTCTCCCTCTCTCTCTGCCCCTCCACAGCTCATGCTCTGTCTCTCCCTCTCGTTCAAAAATAAAGAAACATAAACAAAAATTTAAAAAAATACTCTCTCCTATGAATTGCCAACTTATATCATTAAAACATTTTTCTTTTGGGGTGTTCTTCTTTTTCTTGTTGATTCGTAAGAACGTATACATTCTGAACGCTAAAAATTTTATTGTCATCCATATGGAAAAAATCTTCTCCCAGTTGAAAGCTTGTCTTTTAACCCTGTTTATGATGTTCTTTATTTTACAATTTTTTTATCTGGCCAATTTTTAAAAAATTTTTTAATGTTTACTTATTTTTGAGAGAGAAACAGACAGAGTGCAAGTGGAGGAGGGGCAGAGAGAAAGGGAGACCCAGAATCCGAAGCAGGCTCCAGGCTTTGCGCTGTCGCCACAGAGCCCGATGCAGGACTTGAACCTGCGAATCATGAGATCATGACCTGAACTGAAGTCAGACACTTAACCAACGGAGCCACCAGGTGCCCCTGACCTGGGCAATTTTTTGAAGTATTTAGGATATGCTGTCTTCCCAACCAAAACATATTTTTCTTTCTCCTTGTTGTTAATACCCATTTAGGATAATTTTTAATGCAGTATTTTGCTGCTTATGCAGTCAAAGCCTTGGTTTTTCCATATTAAAGATTTTGAGCCCTATCAATGTATAATTATCAAGATGTTAAAAGCATATTTCTCACCTAATAGATCTCTAAGTTATGCATCCACCTTCTCAAGGTCTGAAATATTTTCTTCCGTGTCCTCTACTGCTGTCTTAATTCAGGCCATTTAAAAAAGTTCTACTTGGGTCATGGCAGTATCCTCTTAACTGGTCCATGTCTCCAATGTATCCTTCTTCTCATCCATCTACCACAGTTGGCCAGTTATCATCCTAAAGGGCAGAGCCGATCATGTAATTTTTATGCTAAAAAAAAAAAACATTCCACACCCATTCTTCTCCATTATTTGAAATAGACTTCAAATCCTTAATGTGCCCTTTAGGCCACTTCGTAGTCTGACCCAAAGGCTTTTCAAACTTCACTACAATTCTTCTAAATCTACTTCCCAAAGCATCAGCCACAACAGCCTTCTTGATTCTTTGTATGTGACATAAGCTTTCCTGTCTCCCTTTGTATAGTCCTTCTTGCCCATCACAGTCTTTCATCTGGGAATGTGCATCCCCTACTAACTACCTTCCATAGCCTGGCTCGCACAACTTCTCCTTAACTTCCTCTTCCACACTTAGAATAAATCTCTTCTTGAGCCTCACTTGCATTTTCCTTCGTGGCCCTATCAAAGCACTCAACCACGTATTCCCATTATTAGATGGATTATTTACAGCTCTGTCTCCCTTAGGAAATTATAAGCTCTGTGATGACTTAACTATGTCTTATTCACACTTGACCGTGGTACCTAGAATAGGGCCTGGTACATAGCGCTCGTGTGTGTTGATTACATGTTCTTGCCTTTAATAGAAGGGCTTGAACCTAGAGAGGTAAAGCAAACACTGAAACCCTGAAAGAGGCACAGGGAATGAGAGGCAACTTTGTGAAACTCTGAACTGGCCTCTTTTTCTCCTTCTGTTGTTGAGAAAGAGAAGTTTTATGAGGAATTGATCTCTCCTGAGAACTTGGCCCTGCAGCCTGGGGAATGATGTGGTGTGATAGGACAGAGTTGTCAATCTGAATTGTTTTTAAATGATTTATACATTCAATGTATTGGGACTTTTAAAATTTCTCAAACTCAAAGGATGGTCAAACTAAAATGATGCGGAGCGGAAAAAAAAATCTAAACATTGTACAGAAGGTATTTTAACTAGTCAAATGAAAAACAGATGTCTTAAATTAAAACACATAAATTATTTGAGCTTAGAAATTTCATATATCTTTGTGATGAAAATCTGTCACTCAAGACTTAATAAGATAGATTTTGAAAGCTTACATATTTGTATGTTTAGTTAATTGATGACATTCAATAAAATGTCTCTTTAAAAAGCTGCTTAAAATTATAGACAACAATGATTATGTTGTTATTATATTATTTCCACTTGGGTATTACTATCAAATCTTGTTTAACTTTGGAAAGCTCGAAAGATATACATAGTGCACGGAAGAAAATAACAATCATCTGTATTTCCAATACCTATGATTAAGCATTATTAATTATTTCTTAAGAAAAATTACTCCTCACTTGTTAAGAAAGATTACTACTTTTTATAAAAGTGATACATACTTATTATAAAGAATTCACAACACTTAGCAAAATACAGAGATACATAAAAAAAAGTTTCCTTAAAAATGTCAATCATTTCACAAATTTGTATATTGACTTTCACAAGGGCCGAGTGACTCTTCTGTGTCTAAATTTCGGGAAAGTTTTTAAGCTGCCCTATGGAGTGTTAGTATTACTCTTCTGGGAAATATCAATTTCTGTTTTATACTTAATAGTTACAATGAGGTAGATTTTCAAAACTTGGACCAGTTCCATTCTGAAAGAGTAATGTCCTCTTTCATGGGTGAAAATGGAATAAACAAATTATGTAATAAGAATTGTGAAAGCCATCAGCTTGAAACTTCATTGAGGACTATTCTAATTAGGGGAGATCGGTGTTGGGGTAGTTGTATCTACACTTGATCTTAGCCAAAAGGCCGAGAAGCGATGGGCCTGGGGGGCTGGGGGTGGGAGTAGTTCTATCGATTCAGAGATCCTGGAGTGTATTTACAATTCTGCCGGTTTGTTTACTGCTCCTGAACATATTTCCCTAAGAGCTGGAATTTACACAAAAGCATCTGTAGCAACCTTGAGTCTCTTCTTCCCCAGGGCCTGCCGTTCTGTCTGGGGTGGGCCAGCCAGCAGGTCATTTCTGAGAAAGACACCCCTCCTCGTTCTCGCCTCTTCTTCCAGATGCAAAGATTCCTAAGAAGGCATCTGAAGACAGTTTACCTCTGTACCAAAATCTTGGGTAACGGAGGCATCTTCTCTTAGGTGTCACCTAAGGAAACAAAAATGCAATGAAGATGGGACAACGCATCCCATTTCCTCTGCAGTGTGTGGGGAAGTGGAAGAAAACCTCTCTCTCTCTGGCTGAGTCCAGGACCGGGACTTTAGATGAATTGCTATTTGTCTTTATTAATAACGTATGGTGTCTTTATTAATAATACTTGGACATGGGATGTTTTTGCCTCCAAGATCGGCAGCAGAGCAAAACTCCTGTAAAAACATTTATCCTGCTTAATGAAAGGGTGCTCCAGGGAGAACACTTGATGGGAAAATGCATCAGGCTGAAATTGCATATGTAGCTGGGCGTATCCGTCTAAGTGGAACTAGAGCTGGGGTCCCTTTTGGTGACATAATCCACAGAAATCGGTATGAGAGACGTCAGCGGAGCAAGTCCGTGGTGATCAAGGAAAACCACACTCAGTCATCCTGTACGAGAAATAGCAGGAAAGGAAGCCAGGACTACACTGTATGTTAGCTAACTTGAGAATAACCAACCAAACAAACAAATAAATACATAAATAAATAAGCAATACTAGCAGAATACTTTCTTCCTGCCTTACTAAAAAGTGCTTTCTACCTGAATGACTGAATGACTCTTATTTTTATAAGTTCTCAAAAACCGGTTGATCTATCTTTTCCATACAGGGGATCTAGCTTCTAGAAAGAGTGGAGCTATCTTCTGCGCCCAAGTGCCTCCCCGGCCGGGATCCCTGGCTCCGCCACCGGTGAAAAACGAATGAGAAATAATACTTCGTTCTCAAATTTTGTGACAGCCACACCGTGTGTGTGAGGAGCTGGCATTATGGACTTCACTTAACAGATGAAGTGGCTTGTCTCAGGTCACGTGGCTAGGAAGTGACAGGGATAAGACTTGAACCCCTTTTTTTTTTGTCTTCAGTATTTTGCCTCTGACTCCACAGAGCCTGGCCAGTTTCGAGACTACGTTATTATTCACATGACACTTTTGGCGTTATTATAAAACCAATCCCATGAAAAGCTTGCTCGAGAACCATTTGGAGGAATGAATTTTATCGGTCTTATTGGGGGACTCCAATCCTGGCCAAGTGGTGCCCTGAGCCAATGTGATTGTCTCCTTCTGCTGCAATCTTCTAGAAATTCAGGATAAAATGAAAAAAATAAAAACCAAAAAACCACGTAGCTGAGCTTGAAAGAAAGTGACATCCTCAGATACAAGAGCAAATGCAAAGCCAGGGCAGAAAGCTGGCCAGCTGTTAAGGGGCTGCCGTAGGGTCATGAGTTTTAAGCCTGAGCAGGGTCAGAAGCTAAAACCTGAGACCTTCACAAGGGGTTTTAGAAAGGAAAGATCCAGGATCTTATAAAGGAAGCAACGTGAGGTGTCTCTCTGCCTAGAACTCTGCATGGGGGGTTGGTAGGGGTCCCCATGAGAAATCCAAATGAACTCACATAGATGCAGAGGCTGAATGTCACTGCTCGCGTGGTGTGGACATTCCGCAGCAGGAAATGAATATAAAAACCAGTCCCCGACCTGCAAAGCTCAACAGATGCTAAACCAAGATGGTTCTGTAGCAGTATTTTCAAAACCTGAGACACAAGGGAAATAGCCTTGTGGCTGAACGTTTTTTGTTTTTGTTTTTTCTTTTAATATGGCATTAGAACTGGTGGTCACTACGAAACTTTTATTAAATAAATGATTGCCTTGGGAGCCCAATCCCAAGCTAAATCACTAACCCTTTCGGCAGGAGCGTGGGGTGTCTCTCCACGCCCAGAAGATTGGTCAATTTAGTTCCCGTCCTCGTTAATTAATTCTCTCTGCTACCAATTTAAAATTTGAATTAAAAAAAAATAAAGAATTCAGCCAAATCAAAGAAAACTTGTTAAGTTGACTTAAATCATTACCAGTATAATTTTTAAAATTAGTTTAGGAAAACAGCAAAGGATATTAAGTAGAAATGATGTGAAATTGCTCGTTGAGTTGCTCTGTAGGACCAAGAGCCCACAGGGATACGTGTATTTTTTCTTTAACCTTTTCGGTAATTACTTCAGAGTAATATTCTTCTAATTAGGTAGCTTTCCAGTTGTCATTGTCTTCGTATAAAACTTTTGACAGTGATTGATTAGAGGGATTTGTCAACTTTGGGTTTCCAAGAGTTTAGGAATATTTCGATGACCTTGAAAATAAATGGGAGTACACCCCTTTTTTCATCCTGGTTCCGGGGAGGCTCAAAGCTAAGAGGCGGCTTGTTTACTTTCACTGTAGCCCCCACCCCTCTGCAATCCCACTGAACCTGCCGTGACCTCCTTTGACCAAGCCTCTTCATCCACAAGGCAGCCAGAGAGCATCTTGTGGCCAGATGTGCGCCCCCCACACCCAGCGTTCCTGGGCTCGAATTCATAAATCCCCTGCTACCCGCACTGACTGCTTTCTCCCCGCTAACAAATGCCTCTCTGGACCGCTGCTCCCTGACCCACTTCCAAGGCAGGGAGGCGATTGGCCAATTTCTGAAATGACACAAGATCGATGAGGTGTCGTCATGCCCAAACCCAAGAAGATGACAGTTAGGCCTCATGCCCAAATCCTCCTTCTCCTTTCCTAGCAGGCACCAGGCTGTGGAAGTCATCCTGTAACACCACTGGGTCCGGGTAGTTCCTCCATCCCAGCAACACGGGGTGTGTTTGTGTATCCCGTCCACATAGGTGCAAACACCATCATAGATATCCAGTCCCCTTACTGATCCTCCAAGGTCTACGTATTTTTTTCTGTCTGGCGTTTCTTACCTCTCAGTGCATTGAAAAAACGCTCAGTGGTGGAAAAAATACTTGAATATAGTGCGTTAGCTCCAGGAAAGCCAGGTTGGGTTGTGACTGTCTCAGATCCATATTCACCGGACAGAAACCATTTATACACTTGAGTCCACATTTCCCACTTCTTCATTCTTTTCCCTTTACTTGTGGGGCCATAAGCAAGTTGACATTTACATAGCTCTTAACTAAGGATTTCTATCTTTATTCTCCCATTTGATGCTCTCTACAGCCCTGTGAGATGGGCAGTCCTGGTGTGTGTTACAGACGGGGAAAGAAAGCAAAGCTCAGACAGGTGGAAGTGACTTGTATAACATCACATAATCGTAAATGATTACGGCTGGTTCTTCAAACCCAAACCTCCACTCCCTAATCCCTAGACTTTCCGCTGTAACATTACCAAGTCTCCGGAAGGTATCTTCTTCAGTCTCCTTCTTGTTTTGGTGAGTGAACTGAGCCCCAGGACTTCTGACGATTACCTATTTGCAAATAGATAATGATAGAGCTGGGAGAGGCCAGGTCCTCCTTGCTCTTCGTCCATGTCTCTTTCTACTCCCCTCTGCTCCTGTCCCTGCCCGCCCTGCACTCCTCTGTCCCATGCACCCAGACAGCATGCATGGTGATCTGTGTTCCCGGCACGAGTGGTAAAGAAAGCTACTGCGCCGATCCCAGGATCCTATGTTTCCAAAACTTGGTGGCACTGGATCATCAAATGAACGTCGCCCACCTCTCATGCTCAGCTCCGTTGTCTTATAGATTTTTCTCCTTCTGACTCTCAGATGCTTTTATAGAATGAACTAGCAAGTCCCAAGCAACGGGTTACTGAGACGCAATGGATACGGACAAGCAAAACACTTCTCAGTGTTTCAGTAAACTCTTTTTTTTTTCTTTTTTTCCTTTCAATTTTTGTCATGAGCCATGAGCTCTCCTTGCCTTCTTTACAGTTCTGGAAACACAGAGGCAAGGCTTGATTATTATTATTTCTGCAGCGGGATTTACTCATCGCTCATCCTTCTGGTCGCTTTGGCAACAAAACGACATCTGAGTGTTGTTGCCAGAACATTCCCCTTCCCAGTCCCAGGATTTCCGTGCCGTCACTCATGACATACCACTTGTCCAACTCTGATAAAGAACAATGATTGTCTCTCTCATTTCTATAGTTCTTTACAGCTTATAGAATCCTTGCAGATCATTTTTTTTTTTTTTTTACAATTTCATTTACTACTAATAAAGCTGAGTTTCAAAAACCTTAGGGAATTTGCCTCAGATCAAACGGCTAGCAAGCGGCCGACCCATTGACTCCAACACCAATGCCACGGGGCAAACCCTAAAACGCATCATCGGAAGAAACCTCGCAGGCCTGGGTCAAAATCGCCAGGGTTTATTGATCATGCAGGTTCGATAAGAGGCATTGGAGGATATTTGAAGCAGTGATTAGATATGTCTCTCCACTGAACTTCACATTTTTTCAAAGGGGATGCTTGTGGTAAGTTACTCGCGGTCATAGCCTTGAATGACGCCGGGAACCACCACCCACCCGATGTTTTGGGGAAAATGGGAGTTTTTCTCTAATGTAACTTGGGTGAAACGTTGACAGTGATTTCTCTTACGTGAATAGAATCATAGTTTTATAACTGAAAAACCTGCCTCAGTCTTCGGGACTCTGGAACTGAAACTGGCTATGGCTACCCCCCCAACACACCCACCCACTTGCCCCCTAACATTCCCAGCTCCTGGCTTTCCATCCCTTTCTGGAACAGAGCCAGTAGGGAGAAGCTTATTTTCTCACGAGGCAGCCTTTTGGGTTTTGCCAGAAGTCTATGTCATGGAGAAGTTCTTAGACCAACAGAACAGCTCTGCTTCTGCCTATTAGCTTTCATTTTTAGCCTGATGAGGGAATTTGGGCCAGGCAGGTGAGGTGTCCCACGGGGGTCATGGCCCCTAACAGGGCTGACAGAGCCAGCAACCCTGTCAACGAAGGGCCTTTCCAAAGCGTATTCCCTAGACAAGAGCAAGGGTTCTATTCTCCTCTGTCCAGAGTTGATCTGGGCAGGAAAGAGCGCCTGGGTGGTACTTGGGTATTTCTGAGGGATGGCCGCAGTGACCCGCACTTTGCCGGTAATTGTCACACTTTATGGTATTTGCTTAATTGTCTGTGAGCTCCATGAGGACGACTGTGTCCGTCTGGCTTGGCAGTGTATCCGAGGACCGGGCACCCCTCTTAATGGTGTAGGCTTGCATTCTCAATAAATAAAGAATAAACCCCAATTCCCATCCCCCTCAGGACCTCTCTGTCCCCTATCCACGCGCTTGCCCCAGTCTGCCACTGAAGGTCACGCGAACTTGTCCCAAAGGGACGGGCTTCTAGTTTTAGAAACACAGGATTCCTGGGACCGATTTGGTCATCGAGACGCAAGAGCCAAAAAACCACGATCCTCATGTTTGAACTTTTCTTGTCCCTCAGAGATCATCGTCAAATTTTTCACCTCGAAAAAGTCGGGAGGAGAATATTAAATGCAAATGGACTCTGGCAGGGTGAGTGATTATCAGGCCAGTACAAGAACGCACTTCTGCGTCCACTCTTGAGGAGGGAAGGAGGCAAGGTCTCAGCTCTAAGTGGGAGATTTATTTTTTTTTAGGTCAGGTGTTTTTTGAAGTTTGCAGATGGCAATTTCATTTGCATTTAATGTCCTTCAGATTATTTCCTTTCTGTTGTGCTAAACACCTCTCTCAGTTGGGTCTAATTTGATGAGGTCATGCTGTGACCCTTGACCCCTTGGATCTTAAATGAAACCATCTGACCAGAAAGGAGAGAAAGCGTGCTCAGCCTTGTTCGCAGACATTTGATATTTGCAGATGTGCGGCCAAATCTGCTAACTACCCACTTGCCAGTTTAGCTCCTGATTAGAAGTGGAACTAGTGAATTACCCACATTTGAGTCCAACATTTGAAGAATAAATGGGTCCAATTAATTCTTTGTCACATCCTTGTCAAAATAAGAGCACTATGCCAAAGAAAAGAAAACAACTGCCTGTACCTACAGAGGGTAATTTGGGATATCAGCAAACAATTAATCTTGGAAAACACCGAAACATTGCAGGGTACAAAATATTTGCAGAGTGCTCTGCCGGTGAGCTGAGATTTCCTATGGAAAAGGAGACAAAGACCCTTTCGGGTGATCTAGAATGCTGCCCACTCCATTTGGTCCTTGTTGTTAGAGGCTGGGAGGAAGGGACCGATTCTAACTCCTTAATTAAAACTCAAAACAAAAATTCAGATTGCAGGTGCCTAAGTAGAGGGTGAGATTTTCCCAGACGAATAACATTTTTATGCTTGGTTAGGCATCTGATTGCAGCCTCATAAACGTTTTCGTAAGCATTCTTATTTTTCTCCCCTGGAATTTTACCGTGCATCTGTCTTTTTACATTTACAGGATTCCACCTTATTCTGTCTTTGCCCGTAGGGCACATGATATGACCTATGAAGTGTCATGCTGGGAAAAGAAACCGTTATCCCAACTTTCTACTCAGAAAGGTATCTGCTTCTGCAGTAATGATTAAGTTGCTGCTTGGACCATGTCCACTTTTTACTTCTGATTGAATGTAAAGTTCTGATTAAACCATGTCTCGGGAACACACAGGAAAATAGTATTATGAAGCATTGTTTAAATTCAGTTTCATTTTTATGGAATGTCCATTATAAGCGATTCGATCAAAGCTCATTGCATCTTTCCGGACATTTGGATGTTAGAGGCTACATGGCATGGCCAGAGCCTGAGGAAACAGGAAGGATTGGGACAGATCATCGATTCACCCAGGTGACAGACACGCGGCTGTGGGGAGCGGGGCATGAGAGCAGATGCCTACAATGAGCTTCTCGTGGTTTCAGGGTGCTTTTAAGTATTTTGAATTAATTATCGATATTTAAACATGGAGAGATTTGGGGCACCTGGGTGGCTCAGTCAGTTGAACATTTGACTCTTAATTTTGGCTCAGGTCATGATCTTAGGGTCCATGAGTTCGAGCCCCACGTTGGGCTCCACACTTACAGCATAGAGCCTGCTTGGTATTCTCTCCACCCCACCCCACCCCCCGCCCTGGCCACTCTCTCCCCCTCCCCTGCTTATGTTCTCTCTCTCTCTCTCTCAAAGGAAAAAAATATATAGAAATTTAACATTCAAAAGCTAGATTTCTGGCTTCTCTTGAAAAAATCCAAAGATCTGGCAACACTGGACCTGTCTTCTTCCATGGCAGAAATCAGCTGGACGAGAGGAATGGCTGCTCCATTTAGGCAGAGCATATGGCCTCCAAGGTGCCAGAGGTCCCACCATTTCCTAGTACTGACACCCTATGCTCTTGGTTCATCACCTTTACCTGACAGCTCCTGTAGCTTCTGAGTCTGTGACCCTTGATGCGGTAGAATAAATGCAGCTTCGGTGTTTGATGGGGTCTGATTTAATTCTCGCCTCTGCCCTGGATTGTGTGTTGACTTGGATAGGATTTATTTTACTTTTTCTAATTCTAAATGAATAAATGTTAATTTTGGAATGAATGAAAGTGAAGACAAGTAAAAGCACAAAAAAGAATCGCCCAACTTAATAACTATAATACATAAGTGGGTCACCCTTCGTTTTTTTCCTGTGATTTCTTAGTACAATTGAGATAATACCGTATGTATAACTTTGCGCCTGCTTTTCACTTAATGTCATTATGCCTGTATTTTCCTCTGCTTTGATAAATATCACATTTAATAATTATACAGTATTGCATTGTATACAATATACTTGACCATTGGTCTGTTGCTGGCCATTTCCTTTCTTTCTTTCCTTCTTTCTTTCTTTCTTTCTTTCTTTCTTTCTTTCTTTCTTCTATTATAAGTAACACTTTGATGGACATTCTTATGTATCAGTCTCTATTAAAGTTTCAGATTATTTCCTTAGACTAGATTCCAAGAGTTGCAAATACTATGCCAATGGGTAGGAAACTTAATTTAAAATTCATGGATCACATTACCAAATTGTTCTCCAGAGGGTTGTCCCAAACTACGTTCCTACTAGTAGTATATAAAAGTTCTTATTTTATTTCGACTGCATAGCTTGAGTAATTTGGCTCATGAGGAAACAAAAATTGATGTGTTAAAGGTGGTATCTCAGTGGCATTTTATGTATATTTCTCTCACCAGCAGTGGATATGATTATATTTTTATATTCAATAGCTACTTTAATTCCTTCTGATATAAATCATTTATTGAATAACTTATTTAATCTTAGCTTCATTTCCTTCCTCTATAAAATGGGTATGATGCTGCACCTGCCTAGTAGGTTAGTTTTGTGAATTAAATCAGAGTGCTTACATAAAGATCTACACCCAGGATAGGCAATATGAGTCACTGTTCTTTATTTCCTTGCAATTAAACATAAGGTCAAGCTACACTTTTTTGCTTTCTCTCTGTTGAATAAAACAATGTTGCACCGCAGCCCCTTAGAAACTCGATCTAATCATACCAGACATTTGTTGGTTCTCACTATGTGTTAGGCACCGTGGCTCTTCTTTGGGTGTTCACAAGAACTAGGAGGTGGTCGTCATTATCCTTGGTCTTCAAGTGAGAAGGCTGAGGTGTGGTGAGGTTTAACCACTTGCTGGAGTGGAAGAGACAAAGCAAGCTCGAGCCATCTCGTAGTGGAGCCCACCCTCTCAACCATCAGGCCACACTATCCAGTGAGGGGTCCTACTCGGTACTCTGGTCCACGAGTGGGGCTACCCAGATTCCTACTTCCTCTGCTCTAACACGGTGATCTGACGAGGATCACACCCCAGTTCTGGGCCCAGCATTCTCCTTGGTAAAATGAGAAGATCTGAATAGATGATCCCGAAGTCCCATCCACGGGTACAGGGGTAACTTTACAGACAGGTGTGTGTGCACACCTATCTGCACACTCACCCGTAGACACACTGAGAAGTCAAGCAAGCATATACATGCTCATGCACTCGTGCACACACACACACACACACACACACACATCCCTTGAGGAGAGCCAACCCTAGTAAACCAAATTTTGGGGTTGTTTTTCTTCTTAGTCTTCTAAAAAAAAAAATATATATATATATAATATAAAATACATATATACACAAATATATATACATTATAATAAATTATGTAAAATATATACACTCATATACTTGAATAGGTAAGTATACACATACGTATACATATGCAAATACACATACATGTGCTTATTGTGTGCTAGACTTTGTTCTAGAAGCATTATTGGTATTCATTTGCTCAGTCCTCACAACGATGCTGTGCGGTAGCTCTTATTATCCCATTTCCAGGAGGAAGAAGTGTAGGTACAGAGGTGTAGGTACAGCTCTAAGCACGTGCTCGTACCCACTTTCCTCTGCCGCCCTCGTAGATGGAGATGTTGCTTTAAACAAGTTCAAATAAAGTACGAGTAATCCCTAAGGCTTGACAGAATATATGTCTTATCAGTTTTTATGTTAATATAGTCACAGAAGCCTAGCCCAAAAGAGATAAGATCATGAGCACTATTTATATCACCTTCTCTGCCGTGACTTAAACTATGTTTCCTCTGTTCATAGGAATACATGGAATCACAGCATGGCTTTGAGATTTTGCCTTCTTCGATTAATATTGTATCGTAAGCACTTCTATGCCACTACACAGTCAGCACACCCAGAGTTTAAAACTGGGGACTAACGTCTTATCAGGTGACCAATCTATTCATTTACTTACCCCTTATTATTATGTTACCGTTATTTCCAATTTTCTTCACAGTTACCAGCCACACCGCAATGAACACATCTATTCATGTAGCGTTTCGTTTTTCTTGGGGTTATTTTTAAAAATCAATTTAAATCAAAATAATTACCTGCTGTTGGTGACTTTTGGTTTCAAAAATTAATTCTGTAACTTCTAGTGCTCTCATAGTCCTTAAATTATGACCAGTGATTGCACTGGAAGATGACAGAGAAACAAATACAATAATGGATACGTGTAGTATTCTGCACCCGAAATTTGTGACAAAAACACACAGGAGATGCTTTGCAAGGGGATTTAACAGTTGTTTATTTTCAAAGCAGTTTTTTTCTTTTTTTCTTAAAGGGAAGTTCCTCCAGGGCCGGTTTATTTTGCAATGATCACAATTTCTTTTTGAGCTTGCAACCGAAGGGTTCAAAGCTCTTCTAAGTTGTGTGGCTGGATCTACAATTATAGGACAACAGACATAGATGTTTCCCTAGAAATTTAAGCACTAATGAACACAATTAAGAAAACGTTTATGTTTAGCCTGAGGAAGAGAGGCCGTGGAAGGGAGGTCATTACCGCAACCATCTCAGTTTGCCAGAACCAAGGGTTTCCTATCTAGGACATGGGACTTTCGGCATCACAGTGGGAAGGTTCTAGGCAAACTAGTAGGTGTCGGTCACCTTAACAGGGATTCGACATTTTCTGTAAATCCTCCAAGGACAGAAACCAGGCCGAGGCTGAGTTCTCCAGCTTAGCATCAAGTGGACCACAATGGACCAGCTCAGCTTGCCGGTCTCAGAATACACTCAAGACAAAGCAGGGCAACACACGTTGACTCTGCAAAAAAGCAGTGGTTCTCAAATGGTGTTACAGAGTAGGATCATCTGGGAAACATTTAAAACTCCCCGTGCTCCGGGAACATCCCAGAACAATTAAACCCAAATTGCTGAAGGTGAGTTCAGACTTCAGTAGTTCTAAAAGCTCTTCAGGGCGATTCACACACCAGATGAAGGCTGAGAGCCTGTGCTGTAGGTTGAGGCTTCCAGAACTCTCCTGCTTGTAGGAATCACCGGCAGTCTTCATGAGGGCAGTCTTAATCAGTAGCTCTGAGATGCCACATTTCTCAAAAGCTCTTAGAACAAGGTGATGCTGCTGTCCTAGGGAGCAGTTTGAGTACTGAACTTGTAGCAGAGACTCAGGCATTAGAAGAGGTAGGGAGAACACGTGTATGGCTGGGGAAGGGGGGTGAACTTGGGAATTACAACGGGCCAACCTCACTTTAAAGATTCGGAGGTCTTGGGGCGCCTAGGTGGCTCAGTCAGTTGAGCGTCCAACTTTGGCTCAGGTCATGAGTTCATGGTCTGTGAGCTCGAGCCCCACGTCGGGTTCTGTGCTGACAGCTCAGAGCCTGGAGCCTGCTTCACATTCTGTGTCTTCTTCTCTCTCTGCCCCTCCCCTGCTTGCTCTCTCTCTCTCTCTCTCTTTCAAAAAACAAACATTAAAAAAAGATTTGAAGATTTTCGGGTCTTTTTTTAAAAACCACAAATTAAGTCTCCTTCAAAGATGTTTTGAAATGTAACTTTTTCTTCAAAAATGAAAACAAGAAATCTAAACCCCATCCCGTTAACAACACAATGTATATGCTATGTTTGGGATCACTGCTGGAACTGTTAGCAGAACAAATTACATCAATCATAACCCAATTACTTAATATAAATTATCCTGCCCTCATTTTGTTTAAACAAATGAGAAGAGTTGTTATCATAGATTGGCTCTGATGGCAGAAAACTCTCATTTCTACTTTGCTTTCAGAGCTTTTTGCCTGAGAGGGGGCATTGGTCTTCAGGATAGAGTCTAGATATGGATATGCCCCTCTGATGGGTGAGTGGCCTTGGAATCTTTCTATATTTGGGAGATCTGACCCAGCCAGGAGGAAGACTAAGGCTTCCTGCTTGTCATAAATACTCGCTTCTTAAGAATCATTCTCTAGCAAGCAGGGACCCAAAGACAGGATTGGGTGCCATTCAGCAACTGGAGGCGTCTTTCTGGGGAATGCTAAACTCACCCGAGAGCCTCAAAGACAGCCTGGCCTGTTGGTTAAATCTGGGATCTGGTTGGCATCTGAACTCCTGGGCTGGACACCTGGTTCCATCACTTCTAAGCTGTGTAGCAGTGAATAAATTATTCACATTTTCTAAGGCAGCGGTCATCCACGCTGCAGACCTCACGGAGCCATGGTCGGTTCTGTATTTCCTTCACGTTTGCTTCGCGAGCCCAATTTTCCAGGCAGAGGGACATCTGCTACACCACGCTGATGCAAGAGTGATTCTTGTAAATTCCGTCTTATTATTTGTCTCTTCTGATGAAAGTGCTTTTTAAAAGTATTGTCTGTGTCGGGACTTGGAGGTGGCAAAAAGTTGGAATTTTCATTTATTTATTTTTTTGCGTGACTCCCTGGCTGGTTCTCAAACCCATTGGCTATGTGGCCCAAAGGAAAGAAAGTTGGGAGTGAGGGGGGTACAGGAGGAGATGGGAGAAATCTCTGGAAGAAAGGACTGGAGGGTCCTTTGCTCCGAGCGGGGAGGGGTCTTGGCCTACCCGCTGCCCGTTCTCGTTAGCGTTTCACGTCTACCCAGGCCATTCCTTTCGTGGAAGAGGGCCACTCACTTTCTAAGATGCCAACATCTTAACGACACCATGACCGACATGCTACTCTGTTCCTTGGGCCTCCTTGAAAGTGGAGAGACAAATCCCAACATCAAATGCCCAGACACTGAAATCAGGGACAAAGAATGCCATAACGTTCTAGGACTGGACTTCTAAGACTAGAGCATATTTAACTTAGAAATCTTGTCTGCAGGGTGGCACCTGGGTGGCACAGACAGTTAAATGTCGACTTCAGCTCAGGTCGTGATCTCGCGGTTCGTGAGTTCGAGCCCTGCATCAGGCTCTTTGCTGTCAGCACACAGCCTGCTTCAGATCCTCTGTCCCCTTCCCTCCCTGCCCCCCTCCCAACTCTTTCTTTCTCTCTCTCAAAAAGAAAGAAAGAAAGAAAGATATTGAGCCCTACTTCTTTGTCAACCACTTACTCAGACCACCTCATCTCATCTTTCCAGCGAGCTTCTGAAGCAGAAGTTGCATGTAACTGCTCCATAAAGAAGGCAAGGTCCCAGAGAGGCTGGCTAATTGGCCAAGATGCACAGCGAACGGTAGGGCCTGGATCCAAACTTGCGTCTCAGGCTCCGTCTTTCTGCTCCTGGTTCCGCATTTTTTTCCAGTTTGATAAATGCACCTGTCCTGACATTTTGTCTGTAACAAATAAATAAATAAAGACCGAACGGAACGCGGTGCTCTGCGCCACAGAATCACCCTATTATAGGATTTCGAAGTGCTTTCAAAGTATTCAGGGAGGGCATGTCTTCCTTTAACCAGGCGTCGAACGTAAGTAGATGCTGTCTGCACTAAGGGTCCTTTGGGGGTCTTCAACTCCACTAGGAAAATGGTGTGAACCATGGATTCTCCAGAGAGATGCGCGCGTACACGAACCTGCAAACACATGTCCAGAGGTTCCGGCTCCCAGGTGCCCGGAAGCCTGCGATGAAGCAGTTTTAAGGACTGGAAGTGTCCTCACTGCCCCAACTTCTCTTCTTTGGAGCTTTCCTAGAGACCAGCTTCCAAGGACACAAACTTCTACTCATCGGTCAGATGTTTATTGAGTCCGCCAGGGACTGGACCGGGCACAGGGGACACAAGGGTAAAGGGATGTGACGGTCGCTGTTGGGGCACTTACAAGCTAACGAGGAGGGAAGCAGGTAAGCAGACTGTGGAAGCGCGTCAGCGCAGTGGAGGAAACGCGGTAGCTGAGATAGACTGGGGAGAGCGAAACGAGAGCCGGTCCTGCAGAGAAATCCAGATTGTCGAAACGGTGAACGCAGTGGGCATTTATCATTATTTTTGTGTGCCCAGCGTTTGAACCCCATCGTGTTCGTGGAGAAGACCACTGCCTAGAACAGGCAGACCCAGAACGATGCACAGCCTTCTTCGTCCCATTGAAGCCTCAAGTGCCAGATTCTGGTTTGCCAGCTTCCCTTGCACTTAGGGGCACAACCCGTGGCTTAATCTGCACCAATCCCGGGACGGGGAGTCCCCAGGCTTGAATCGGGAGCTGGTGCAGCATAAAGGTAGGTTCTAGCTAGTGGCCGGGATTCGGCAGCAACAGCAATGGCTGTACCCAGGCTCCAGAGATGGCCGTGGCAGTGGCTCAAGCGCAGCAGTGGACCCCCAGCAGAGGTGGGGGAAGCACTGCGTTACAACATAATGTGCTCTGTGACTGCCATGGTGGCATCCACCAGATTGGCTCCGTAGCCCCCCTTGGGACTTGTGCTTGGCTGCCTGTCCCCAGCCACAGTTTCCGGGGCTTCCAGAGATATCGTGATTCGCCCTACATCAGCTGAAGCTTAAGTGATCAAGTGTTAGTTTCTGTGCCTTGCCCTCGAAGACCCACCTGATGCAATGACTTTCTGTGACCAGCACAGAGCGGACTGGTAAAGCTGGTGCGTGCCTTTGGACTCCCATGGGGATACCTAGTTAGTCCATAGGAATTCTGATAGCCAACACCCAAAGTATGTCAATAGGAATAGAACTAGAACTTACTTATCACATTACCTGTTCTTTTTTTTTTTTTTTTTTTTTTTTTTGGAAGTTATTTTGCTTACCACTCGCTTTCCTGAACATTGGTCTCTAGGCTTTTATATTTGTAAATTTTCTGCTTGTGATCTCTCCACTCTCATTTTAGACTCGACTAGAGAGCACAGATGACACCTGTGTAGTGAGTGCTTAACGAGATTCACACAGCGGGGGCAGTGGGGCTACTATGTGGAAATATAAGATATAGTCCCTGCTCTGAGGGCCCTTAAGATTTGGTTAAGATAAGACATGTACACGTGTCAAGATAAAAACCCAATTCCGTGAATGCTGTTCCGTAAGCGACACACACACAAAAACAAGTAATTTACATCACATAATCATGACGTGGTTTGAAGTGTTGGGGTTCAGAACCCACAGCCAAGAAAGAATTCTTCAGATGTTTTCCGTGCAAAAAGATGGTTTTATTAAAGCACGGGGACAGGACTCATGGTCAGAAAGAGCTGCATTATAAGTATGAGGAGTGACTGACTATGGAAGATTCTCTGTCCTATGGAGCGAAGGGTGACATCAGGGTCCCAGGAAATTGAATCTATAGGTTTCTGGACGTTTGCCTATGGATATAATCACTTTTTTTTCTTTGTATATCATTAAGACAGCTGTAAATTGATAGAGACTCAGGTCCTATATGACTGTGACACAATAAATCAAGTAATTATATTGTATAACCATAGGAACGGAATCTGTAGACTCTAAGCATTCTAAAATAGCCTCATATTGAAGTCAGCTCAAGACTTAGCAGCTAAGTTGGACACACTTTGACAGTTTGCTTTGACAATTAAGTTACAGGTCATTGTCAACAATAATCACATAGCAAGATTTTTGTCTGGCCCCTTACCCATCGCCTCAGCTCAAGAAAATTGTCACTGATATGACATCCACAAAGGCACAAGGCAGGCAGGCCAGAGGGAGAATCCTTTTGGGTTCCGTTTTGACATTAAGTTCTCCAGAGATCTTGCTTTAGGACGAGCTTTCGTGTACCCAGCATCTGACTGTTACAGAGACTTGTTAGCCTTAAAATCTCTCCTTCGTTGGCTCCCAGAAAAACCTAAGAACAGGAAAAGGATGGGAACTGCAGGCTGAATTAGAAGCACATTAATCAAGTTCTGAAAGAGAAGCTCGTGCAAGTTTGTCCCTGGATGGTGTCATTGACACGCTATTTTTTTTTTTTTTTTGTTCTTAGCACCAAATTTAAAATAAAAGTTTACGAAAAACCCAAGTGGAAATAGATTATATGAGCCTTGCATTTAGAGGTGCCATCTCTTCAAGTTTTCACCCTCTAAGAGTGTTAATGTCTTCTGCGCAAAGACACCGTTTGTCAGCATTTTCTGTCGTTCAGAGTTACCAAACAGTTCATTTTTTATTCTTTGGCCTAAGTCAGCTGAAATTCCCTGAGTGCAGACGTCTTGAGTTTTGTGTGTGTTTTCAGTCACCTCCTTGTTTGGGGGGAATTTCCTTTCAAAAGCCTATTAGGAGAAGGGACAGAATTTGGAAGTGACCTATGTGTAGTTATCCAAGAAATTTTGAGGGAAGGGGGAAGGTGCAGAGGATTAGACTCTCTTGGACAATGGTTGGTATCTATCTTTATGAATAAGCTCACCAAGACTTAAATGAGTTTTAAAGGCCCTCATAAAAGAGCTGGGGAAAGTCACTGGGGGAGGAAAAATACAATATTTCTAATGCAACTGCCAGTGATCTTTATAAACCCTAATTAAGCCCTGCTGGGGTATAAAATATCCCAACTTTTATAAATGACTCTGTCAACCGGACAATATGCAATACTTAAATTCCCACAAGATTCACATTCATTTTCAATAGCATTTTAGTGAAGGGAAGAATATAAATATTCAGTTGGAATAGTATTTCACTCGAAGAAGAAAATAATCTATGATTTATTTCCGTACCAAGGCGCACAGCTCTGGTTTCTTAGAGTTTGGCTCCTCGTCTTGGATCGGCAAAGGAAAACCACACAGTGTTGATGTTGATGGTGACACTGTCATTACTGCTTTTAAGCCAGCTGCTGTTCCCTGGCTTTTTCCCACCATCAGGGTAGGGTTTAAAATTCACAAAATTATTTTTTTCCTTCAGCCACTGCATTAGTTATGCAAAATTTTTGAAATATGTTTTATTTTTTTTTTAATTTTTTTTCAACGTTTATCTATTTTTGGGACAGAGAGAGACAGAGCATGAACGGGCGAGGGGCAGAGAGAGAGGGAGACACAGAATCGGAAACAGGCTCCAGGCTCTGAGCCATCAGCCCAGAGCCTGACGCGGGGCTCGAACTCACGGACCGTGAGATCGTGACCTGGTTGAAGTCGGACGCTTAACCGACTGCGCCACCCAGGCGCCCCTGAAATATGTTTTAACAGCGGCCCCTGGGTGGCTCAGGAGGCTAAGCATCTGACTCTCGGTTTTAGCTCAGGTCATGATCTCCTGTTTCATGGGTGTGAGTCCGGCATTGGGCTCTATGCTGACAGCGCAGAGCCTGCTTGGGATTCTCTCTCCCTTTCTGTCTGTCCCTTCCCTGCTTGCCCGTGCCCTCTCTCTCTCAAAATAAATAAATAAATACTTTAAAAATACTTCTTTAAGGGGTGCCTGGGTGGCTCAGTCAGTTGAGCGTCCGACTTCAACTCAGGTCATGGTCTCGCGGTTTGTGGGTTCGAGCCCTGCATCTGGCTCTGTGCTGATGGCTCAGAGCCTGGAGCCTGCTTCCGATTCTGTGTCTCCCTCTCTCTCTGCCCCTCCCCCACTCATGCTCTGTCTCTCTCTGTCTCAAAAATAAATAAACATTAAAAAAATTTTTTAATACTTCTTTAAAAGAATAAAAGATGTTTTTCCAAGTATCATTGATCAAGATTATAACATAGTAACACTGTGCCTATTTTCAAAGGTAAAAAGAAAATGAAGCAACTTACAGTAAAAGACAAAAAAGAAAGAAAGAAGGAAAGGAAAAGAAAGGAAAGGACAGGACAGGAAAGGAAAGGAAGGAAAAGAGAAAAGAGAAAAGGAAAGAGAAGGAAAAGGAAAAGGAAAAGAAAAGAACCAAAAAGCACATGGATACCTGGTGGATTGCATGCAGGGCTAAATGTGTATCCATTAAAACAAAATGGGTAAAATCAACACGATTTTTAAAACGATCTCCCAACGTGGCATGCACGTTTGAGAAGACCTGACAGCAATCTCGTCCGTGAAAATGACCAGGGAAAATTTATGAAGGTAGCGTGCCTGAGCCGCTTTCCCAAAAAAGAGGAATTCTGTGCAGTGAAAGGAGGCTAAATGCTAGAGAAGCAGTGAGCAGTGCATTGGGCGCTGCAGTGTCCTTGGCTGTGCCTAACTTCCAGCCAAAAAGAGGTGGCGAAGGAATGGAAGCAGACGTAATTTGCGGACTGCCAGGTACTCCAGGGGCTTCGCACAGTAACCTGAAGATTTAGGCCCAGGAAGGGCAACACTGGTTAAGCCATGCCAGCGGGGTGACACTTTGTTGAAGCTCTTTTACTTCCCTTGGCTGGGAATTCATACCTGCCCATGGATTATCTTTTTGATTATGACTTGGCTTCCCATGGGAATTCTTATCACCACCTCCACACCCACTCATCGTCATGGCTCCCATTTGGGTATTGCTTCTGCCATGCTCGGTCCTCCCTTTCCTGGGATGAATACCTGTGCAACATGTCCCCACAGTCCTTTAGAGGTGGGTACTATGACTATCTCTATCTTACAGAGGAGAAAGCAGGCACAGAAAAGTGAAGTAATTGCCCAAAGTCGCACACTGAATAAGGAGCAGAGCTGGGTCTTGAGCCCAGACTCAAGTCCAAATACTATGCTCTCACCCACCCTTCGGTACTGATCATCTTGGCTGTTTGTAGGAATATTTCACACAGTGGGCAACTGTTATCATTATTAGCATTCAGTGTTGGCCTCTTGTGAAGTTGGTTCACTTGGGACAGTGTCCAAGAGACTAATGAACTGTAGTTTATTATTCTAGAAAATATCTTTTTGGTTGCTTGCAAGTACATTTCGTGAAATAGGCATTCAATAATGTTAGTTATTAAAAATTTTTTAATGTTTATTTATTTTTGAGAGCGAGAGAGAAAGAGCATGAGTGGGGAGAGGCAGAGAGAGAGGGAGATACAGAATCCAAAGCAGGCTCCATGCTCTGAGCTGTCAGCACAGAGCCTGATGTGGGGGTCGAACCCAAGAACTATGAGATCATGACCTGAGCCAAAATCAGACACTTAACCAACTGAGCTACCCAGATGCCCCAAATGTTAGCTATTGTTAGCTAACATGATCCTTAGTATTATTGGTTTCTTACGAGTTTAGTTAGCATGAGATAGTCTACAAGAGAATAATCATTTCTGGTTTATTGTTCTAGAGAGCACTCAGTTTCTAGGACAACCAGGCTGAGGACCAGACTTGGTCTGAGTTTTCTATTGCAGAGTCATCCTGGGAAGTCTGCCTAAGCATGTCTGTGACTCTTCTCTACCTCAGGTTTTTGCAAAATAATTCATAATCAAGATGGCTAAAATAAAGTTGAATAAGATTAGAAATTATATGTAAAGTAAAATAATTATATAATTATACTGAATAATAACAGTAATGAAATACAGATTTTAGTTGGAGAATAAATCTAGTTCTGAACTTCCTGATAGCCGGTGAAAAGGAAAATCCAGCAAGATACATACCTTTAATTGGTAAAAGTAGTTTATCACTTCTTGAGGAGGGATAAACTTTCTGGTACTGAGTCTTAGCGTTTATTATGTACATCCTCATCAAATAACACTTAATAGGGGAATGAATCTCATCAAAAAGTAATTTTTTGTTTTTTGGGTTTTTTAAAAAAATTTTTCTTAATCTTTATTTATTTTTGAGAGAGAGACGGAGTGTGAGCAGGGGAGGAGCAGAGAGAGAGGGAGACACAGATTCTGAACCAGCCTCCAGGCTCTGAGCTGCCAGCACAGAGCCCTACGTGGGGCTCGAACTCACAAACCGTGAGATCATGACCTGAGCCGAAGCCGGATGCTCAACCAACTGAGCCACCTAGGCGCCCCTCATCAAAAACTAGTTTTATGAAAGATCCAGACATGTTGTTCATACTGATGCTTCTAATTCCAACTGATGATAGAAAGGTAGACACAGCGTTGAGTTTCAGGACGGTTCAGTGGAGGTTGTGTCTACACTGGAGTGTGGTACAATGGTTTGCCATCACCTTAGAGCATAAGAGACTGAGAAGAACATGACTGAGGTATCTCCATCAAGCATCTCGAGTTTCAGTCATGCCTTTGATGGGCAATACAGAGTATCCATTCAACAATGAGCTGGCTGGTTAAGAGTTGGTTGGGGAGAGTTCTAGTCTTGTGAATGCCAAGTGGGGATTGGCTCACAAGATTGATTTTGTTATGCTTATTAAGAAGCCCAACATGCATTTTTTTTCTCAACAGAGGACAATTTTAATTATATTTGTAGTGAATATCTGAGAGAGTATTTCAATACCTCATGTAGCTATGAACACATTAGAATGAATTTCTCTACAGTTTTTCTATATAACTTTAAATAATTTCTCCTACTTATCAAAGCATGTGTATATATATTTAATAATAAATCTGTTTATATTTATATCTATAGCTCTATATATCCATCTTCATATATAGGTATATATGTATGTGTGTGTGTGTGTGTGTGTGTGTGTAACTGTGTGTATGTATTTTGATTCCGTATAAGATTCTTTGAATTTCCTTGCTGAAGTTTGAAAACTACCGACTCATGATTAATTATTATGATTTCTGCCCAAAGTTTTATCCTCTAAGTTTGAGGCATTTAATTTAACCGTATTTTAATTGTTGTCAGAACAATTTGTTATTATGCTAAATTTAAAGTATTTATTTATTATGCTAAAATAGACATTCTCATCCACAATCCTCTATGTTCCTCTTGACAGGCCTCCAGATAAATGCAGAGAAGTGGAATGGCTGATTCAAAGGATGGAGAGTTTTAGAACTTTTGGTACAGATTTTCCGGAAGAACAAAGTGCCAATCGCTCCCTCCAGCAGTGGGCTTGCCTGACTTTGCGACTTAGGCCTAGTAACAGTCAGTTACTGTTGCCTTATGCCTAGTAACAGCCCAGTCCATTTTCTGGGCACCGGTGCTCTGCCCACAGTTTATAGTCACGTCTCCCACAGTCCCACCAACAACCTTGCAAGGTTGGCCTTCTTTCCCCACACAAACAAGAGCGAAGCTCAAAGAGACCCAGTTGGGCAGAGTTACAAAGCAAGGAACGAGGCGTGCTGGAATTGGAAGTCACTTCAGAGTCTATCTGCCCTGTCTGCGTCCCACACTCAAACTACAGGTGGCTCCTTACTCAAGAGAGGGAATAACCTGTTCTCCCATTCTGTTCCCATCCTACCTCGGGTGGGTTCTATTTCCAGAGTGTACTTGAGCCTCACAGGGCTTCCCTGTCCTGCTCCATTCTGTTTAGAATGAGCTTCTGAATCTACCTATTATAAGGTCCTCCTGGCTTTGATTGACAGGCAATATCTTTTAAAGTGAAAAGTATTATGTTTGGGTCTTCCTTTAGATGGTGAATATAAGATCAGGGCTCCTCCGTCCTGTCTGGGCCGCAAGCCAGCACAGATCTTGAGTTATCTTTGCATCCCGCTTCGAGGCCCCAGCCACAGAAAGGGCAGGAGAGGATGGGGGAAGTGGCAGCAATTATATTAATTAAAATAAAATACTAACTTTCTTTTGGTCTCTTATTCAGCAATAATTCACTTAGCGGAATTAGTTCTTTTTTACGTAGAGCAATGGACCTGACTCATGGGTGTCTCTGCAAGCCAGATTTCATGGTCTGTGTCAGAAATCTCTCTCTAAATTCCTATAAGTTGTGTTTCCTTCTATACAATGCATTTTTGAATGCCCACGGGGCTTATCCATCAAACTCCCTCGGCTGGCTGACGTTTCTTTCTCTTCCCACCCCCAAGTTTGGAGAGCACAGATCACTTTAAATGCTGGATTAAGTCCAACCCGTAAGATCCAAAGCACAGAACTCAGACTAACACGACCTATCTTGGCAGAGGCGCATCATGGCCGCCGGTCCCACCGTCTTCCTGGCTGGCTCCAGAGTCACCCCAGGGCCCCCTTCTCCTGCCTGACTCTGATCTTTACCATTTTGGCCCCTTGAGGAACCAGCCCCACCGCCACGGATGCCCCTCTATTTCAGCTTCCAGAGTTCAGCTTGGGGTAACTCCCCTTCCTCTGAATTCATCACTAACTCAGACTTTCCTCCTCCCCTGACTTCCCTGTCAACTGCCTTTTAACCCCCCCGGCCAGAGAGAAGCTTACCTGTCCATCCAACAGTGGTTCATCCCAGCCCCAACTCTCCTGTTCCATGCCAATACTGATAAAGACAGAGGCTTCTGAAGAGTGACATTCTGGGACCGATGAGCCCCTTCAGAGAGAGAATGTCTCCCACACATGAGAATTCTCAGACTAATGCTATCACTCCCATGCCCCCTGTGCTCATGGTACTTGAATTTTATACGTCAGACGTTCTAGAAAGTTCCTAAAAGGAATCACAAGTCAGGCAAATGTCAACCTTCAAATTAATTTAAAAATCTTCTTTTCCCTCACACCATACACAAAAACAAACTCCAAATGGGTGAGAGATTTACATGTAAAACACGAAACCTTACATGGACTGGGGTAAAGCACAGGTGACTTTCATTAGATAACTTGGATGCGGGAAAGGTTTTCCAACAATGACTCCAAATCCAGATGTAACAAAGAAAACAGTGAGTTAAAACTTTGTTTTGTGTGTGAAAAGGATCATAAGTCAAAACACAAATGTTAAACTGGAATAGCCTACTGTAGCTGCCACATAGATCACAGACAAAGGTTTACTACCTCTTATATATAAAGAACTCTTAAGAATTATGGGGAAAAAAGAGTAAACTTGACAGGAAAATGGGCAAAAGATATAAACAGAAAATTTACAAAAATTATATAAATGTATATATATATATATAAATGTATATATATAAATATATACAAATGTGTATACTATTGACCTTTGAGTAATGTGGGGATTAGGGGCACCAAACCCCTGCAGAGTAAAAAACTCATGTATAACTTTTCACTCCCCCCAAACTTAACTACAAATAGCCTATTATTGATGGAAACCCTTATCGATGACATAAACAGTCCATTAACACATATTTTTTGTGTTACATGTACTCTGTACTATAGTCCTATAATAAAGTAAGCTACAGAAAAAAGGCGCTATTAATGTTATAAGGAAGATAAAGTACATTTATAGTGATGCACACATGGGGAAAAATCCATGTATACATGGGAGAAAAATCCACGTCTAAGCGGACCCACACAGTTCACACCCGCGTTCTTCAAGGGCCATCTGTGCAGAAATGACCCTTACACATCTAAGACACATTGAACTTCACTTATGCTAAGAAAAATGCAAATTAGAACTGCACAGAGATGCAACTTCTCCTGAATAGGATAGGCAAAATGTCAAAACTTTGATAACATCTTCCTGATGAGGCTTTGAGGAAATGGATACTCACACACTGCTAGAGGGCGACATCTAATTATGTACACACTTGCCTACTGGCCTAGAAGTCCAGCTTCTAGAAACTTACCCTGAAGATATACCCCCAGGAATACCAAACAAATTATGCAGAAAACTATTCCTTGAAGTCGCAATTTATAACAGCAAATTATTAGAAGGCGTCTAAATGCCAATACTTAGGAGAATGGCTGAGAAAACAATGATACAGACTCACAGGGAAGTAATTTGCAGATGTTTAAAAAAGAGGAATGAAGATTTATATGAACTGATAGATAATAACTTTCAGGATATGTTGTTAAGTGAGGAAGAAAGCAAGGTGGAGAAGAATATATATTTATATGGAAATATATATAATATATATGGAATGTGCTAGATGTGCATAAGACAGAAAGAAAAGTAAGATTTCTCCCCAAAAGAAATACATAAAGAAGCATAAGCCAGAAATGAGTCAAATGGGCTATTTACTAGAGGTGGGTGGGATCACAGTCAAAGGGATGAAGAGAAGGTCAAATTTTTAGCGGTCTATAGTGTTGACTTTTGAATCATGTTTATACTCACACATAGAATTAAATCAGAAACAATGGCAATACAAGTGGGAATAAATCGATATAACTGGATATGAAATTGATGGCGTAATCAAACAGAAGGAAAAAAAAGAGTTAAGCTAAACACGTTTGGAGCATATTCCTGACTGCACACCATTAACGCTGAGGACGTAAAGGAATTCAACTTGACTCAGTAGATTTGTTGTTCGTAGCGGTGCTGGTAGAGTGTTTCTGAATGTTGCGTTGTAGGACTGAGAAAATAACTAAGCATACTGATGTTGCCCAGAACCAGTGTCTCCCCTGTGGATAAAGGGAGATAAAGAATAAGAAAAGAGGAGCATCATATGATTTTGGATTAGACTTGGAGGTATCATGTGTGTGTGGGAGGGTGGGTCCTGTTCATACACCCCTGTACGAGGTGTGGGGGACAGGGTGTTAGTCTCAGCTAACCTTCTGGGGAATGGGACCCAAACCGGTCAGTGAAGAAAATGAGATGATTATTCCCTCTCGTGAGTCAAAAACAAGTCATGGTTTGCAAAAATTAGATATGAAGAGATACAAAGTCACAGGAAATGAGACCCTGTCTTCAGCACGTCTCTTGAGGTAGCAGCAGCCAAGCGGGAAAAGCATGGGGGTCTAGAGAGACCCAGAGAAAGGACTTGCCGTTCCAGCACGCCTCGTTCCTTGCTTTGTAACTCTGCCCAACTGGGTCTCTTTGAGCTTCGCTCTTGTTTGCGTGGGGAAAGAAGGCCAACCTTGCAAGGTTGTTGGTGGGACTGTGGGAGACGCGACTATAAACTGTGGGCAGAGCACCGGTGCCCAGAAAATGGACTGGGCTGTTACTAGGCATAAGGCAACAGTAACTGACTGTTACTAGGCCTAAGTCGCAAAGTCAGGCAAGCCCACTGCTGGAGGGAGCGATTGGCACTTTGTTCTTCCGGAAAATCTGTACCAAAAGTTCTAAAACTCTCCATCCTTTGAATCAGCCGTTCCACTTCTCTGCGTTTACCTGGGAAAAACAGTCAAGATAGACACAGAGTTATGGAGGAAGATGTCCATTTATAGCATGATAAGGAAATACTTTAAAAATTGGCAACAATTAAAATATGGTTAATTTAAATTTCTGAAACCTAGACAATGGGGGCACCTGGCTCAGTGGGTTAAGCGTCCTACTTAGGCTCACGTCCATGACCTTAAGGTTCCTGAGTTCCAGCCTCATGTCAGGGTCTGTGCTGACAGCTCGGAGCCTGGAGCCTGCTTCAGATGCTGTGTCTCCCTCTCTTTCTGTTTCTCCCCAGCTCACCCTCTGTCTGTCTCTTTCAAAAATAAATAAACAGTCAAAAAAAATTGTTTTTTAAACCTAGACAATGAAATCCAGGCATAGAAATAAAATATATAAAAGTCAGTTTTATAATGATAGTTTTTAAAGCTTATTTTAGCAGGGGAACCTAAAGTTAAAATCAAAATATATACACATAGCTAAACGGGTAGATACGTAGATAGATTTATTTTTTGTTTAAAAAAATACACAATTACTTTGGTGATTAGGGGAAATTAAATTAAAATCATGCAAACTGTAGACACTATCTCTGTCATTCCTTCTGCATTCATTAGCTGGCATTCTGTGGTGAAGAAAGCCTTTCCCTTCTCCGTCTCCCGCCAGCACCCAAAGGTTTTTGTTTTTCTTTTTGTTTTGAATATCACTATGGAGTCCTGGATTCTTTGGGCTATGATCCATGACTCTCTGCTGCTCAAATTGTCCTAAATTTGGCAGTGGGAACTCCTTAGCTGACTCCTGTATCTTTTCAACAGATCTCCATCCGTCTTTGAGTGCTTCCTTGCCTTCTGGCTCAAGAGACTCCGGGCTCATCCCCCTGTACTTCTCTCTCCCCCAGCAGTTTCTCTGAAGAGCCCCCATTTCTATTAATGGAGAGCTTGGGAATTAGAAAACAAGATCTGGGCACTCTCAGGGTTCATTGCCCCTGGAGTGTCACTGCTTCTAGAGTCTTCCAGTGACTCTCCTAGAGTCACCCAGTCTTCAGGGGGAGTCTTCCACACCCTCAAGTGTGTTATTATCTGACTTCTCATTTAAAAAGAAGGATTTTTCACTTCTGCATAAGGTCAAAAATGCTAAATGTAAAGATTTACAGCATTGCCCCTTTTTCTCCCCTTCAGACCTCTTTGTTGTGTTAATCAGGATGGCGGGTAGAGAGATGAATTGGAAAATAAATACAGAGACTAAATGGATTTACACGATGGTACAGTGCCTCTCTCTGGGACCCAGCCATGTGAGAAAAGCAAGCTGGTTTCAGAGAAACAGAGGAGATCCAGCCACAAAGAGAAGCAGAAGGGCTTTCAGAAGGCAGATGCCTGCACAGGGTTTTAAGAAGTTTGGCGGTTTCTTATGTGATAAAATTTTCATTTTCTACCCCTTCAAGAGACTTCAGTGAAGACATTACTTCTCTAGACCTTTGGATTAGACTTGTGTTTCTCTTAATGGTGACACCAAGCAGAAATGGTTCTTAAAGCAAGTTCAAGAAGGCCTGGGATTATTCGGATTATAATTATTATTAAGGGAGCATTCCACGTAAGGAGCTAAATATTACAAATTCCTGTTTTCAGAGCAGTGGAATGGAAAAGAAATATGCTCTGGAATTAGAAATGGTTTTGTAATCCACCCCCCACCCCCACCCCCACCCCCACCTAGTAATTACACAATCTTGGCCAAGGTACTTAATGTTTCCGAATCTCGTTCTATCTGGAAAAATTGTAGATGACTTGGAAATAGTCAAAGAGTTTACTGGTGTGTCCTTTCAATGGAATGCTAGGCCTTGTTTAAACCAGTGTCTCGAACTGGGGTGATTTTTGTCCCCAAGGGATATTTGGTAGTTTCTGTGGATGTTTTTGGTTGTCACAACGTGGGGGTTGCTACTGGCATTGAATGGGTAGAGAGCTGGGATGCTGTGAAATAGCCTATAATGCACAAGACAGCTGTCCGCTATGAAAAATTATCTGTCTCGGGGCGCCTGGGTGGCGCAGTCGGTTCAGCGTCCGACTTCAGCCAGGTCACGATCTCGCGGTCCGTGAGTTCGAGCCCCGCGTCAGGCTCTGGGCTGATGGCTCAGAGCCTGGAGCCTGTTTCCGATTCTGTGTCTCCCTCTCTCTCTGCCCCTCCCCCGTTCATGCTCTGTCTCTCTCTGTCCCAAAAATAAATAAACGTTGAAAAAAAAATTAAAAAAAAAAAAAAGAAAAGAAAAATTATCTGTCCCAAAATGAGATGAAGAAAACTGAGTCTCAAGAGATCCTCCAGGGGAGTCTACACCTTTCCTTGTTTTTTAACTATTTTACAACTCTATAAATTGCAGGAAATCTACCACGATGCAAATGATCCTTGTCCATACAGATGTAAATGGATTTCATCCCGCCCCGCCCCCCAAAGGCAAGTGGTTAATACCCTGGTTGATACCCCAGTTGTGTCTATTAGCAAATTCATTTCCGCCTTCTTGATGACTTCTATTTGCATCTGTTCAAAAGCTTTTCCTTACTATATCTTACCGGTTCTCTCATTCACTAATGAGTAACATTAAAAGACTTGACACGTGTATATATGGAGGAGAGCTGTGATTTTATTCATAAAAAATTACACTTCAGTTCTTCTGTCTATAAAAGAAAAAAAAAAGCCTCTTCAGGTTACAAGTGGATTAAATAGCCCACGCGTGTGAACCCACCATCCTCGTATTTAGTGGTGTTCAGGCAATGCCACTTTCTTTACTTTTTTTCTTCGGAGAACTATGAAACTGATTATTTGTCTTTGATACCCCGAGACTCTCTTTTCTTTACCTGTGCCGTTCCCCACAAAGTTTTTCTTTCCCCCTCTAAAGACTCCTGTAAATGCCAGATCTCTTCCCTCCCCTCTGGTAAAAACCATTCTCAGCGATCTAATAGTCATTTACAACTGAGCGTACAATGGGGCGCCTCGGTGGCGCAGTCGGTTAAGCGTCCGACTTCAGCCAGGTCACGATTTCGCGGTCCGGGAGTTCGAGCCCCGCGTCGGGCTCTGGGCTGATGGCTCGGAGCCCGGAGCCTGTTTCCGATTCTGTGTCTCCCTCTCTCTCTGCCCCTCCCCCGTTCATGCTCTGTCTCTCTCTGTCCCAAAAATAAATAAACGTTAAAAAAAAGGAAAAAAAAATGACCCTACATTTAGGTCAATAGGTCGTCTCTTCCAGGCACCCTCCATAAAAGAAAGAAGATGTTAGCACACACTTCAGGGATGGAGTAATTTTTGTAGAAAGAAGGGGCTCCCTGATAATACAGATATTGCATCAGAAAGGAATTGCCAAACCGTATGAGCCAACATAGGGCCTTAGTTTTCTCTGGTAAGCATTGAGATCAGCAGGGGACGATGACAAGTAATGTATCTGAATATAAAGGACCCATGAAACCTAAATTAAAAGGGCTTTAACAGAGCAAAGAATGCACATTATATTTTTAAAGATCACACGCAATGACAGGGCAGTTAAAGATGAATGGGACGGGAAGGGATTTAGCTTTTAGGAATTTTGTGGCCTTTTGAAAACATTTGAAAACGTAATATTTTCTAAAGGATTTCTTAATCATTCCTGTCTTGTCCATCAGGAAAAAAAAAATGTGATGTTTGCATTTTTCTGCATTTCTGAATCTCTGCCATTTGGACTCATTTAGCAAACTCTCTCCTGAGATGTAATACAATGTGAACAAAACGCAGCCCGATCCATAGCAAATACAAATCGTATTCATTTATCCTTTGGAGTACAAACTTCAACCGTAACTAAATACAATATGCTGGCTCTTTTTGTGCTTTTTATGAACTTTTGAAGCAGGTTTGTGATGAATAGATTTTATAGGATTATACAGTTATAGTTTGCTTTTAAATATTTCAGAAAGAAATCATAAACATGACCTCATATGTTAATAAATCAATTATGGAATGCTGTTTTATACATATGTTCAAAATATGACCCTATCCCAAACTCCTTAAATGCGTACTAAGAAATAACTTTAAACTCTTATTCAGGAGGCTCTGGTTTTCAAAACAGTGTGTGTGGAAATCTGCTGCTCCATCTAAAGGAAAAAGAAAAACAATTTTTTTAACCTAAATTTATATTGTTTCTAATATCTTAAATATTAAAGCCATCTTGAGGGCGTGACATTTGCTCTCCATTAGGCCTTTTCTCGCCTTATTTTCTCAGGCCAAGTTGAAGCTAAGAAGTTAAGGGCGAGAGCAAACCTACCAAATGCAATGAGTCATTGACACAGACCTCTCAGGCATTCTTGTTCTCAGTTCTGTTCCTTTTTTTTTTTTTTTTTTTAATGTGTATTACTCTTTGATTCAAAAGGTCACGAGCCATAAGCAGAAGTTTAATGACTGTGATTTGCCCAAATGATTAGGATTTACTTCTATAAGGCCCCTTTCTGCCACCCAGTAGTTGAACTTTTATAATTGTGATTTATCCATTTGTCTGGGTGATAGTCACAATGCTTCCAGCACGGCTCCAAATGGAGAAAATATTGTTTTGTTCTCTAGAAATGTACTCTAGGAACATACAACTTAGTCTTTATTAATCATTGATCTTTGGGCCTCATTATTCAATATTTAGTGGCATCATCAACCAAGAAAATAGCTCAACAAACTCATCTCTAAAAGTGGAAATGTTACCACTTTGAATCGGGAGCAGAAAACACTATCTAATCCTAAATGCTCCTTTCAAATCATGGCTAATGGTCGCGAATTATGTTAGCCAGTATCAGCAAAATACAACGTTTACAAGTCCAAGATGCAGATAATTACTTCCAACTTAGAGTCCTGTGTTCAGATTTTTGTAATCCTAAGACTAGAATTGGGTTTTAATACCTCAGCCTTGGAGCATCAACCGCTTAGGCCAGAGGTTTCAGATGTGTCAGCCTTCAGAGCCATGCAGGTAATAGAAATGACTAGAACAGACTCCCAGTAGAAAGACATAAGGCCAGAGAGAGAAAATGGACCACGGCAAACGGGGAAATGTATCTTCTGCCTGAGAACGACAGGTGTGATTTTGTTTTATGATGCTATCTTGTTGGATAAATAAAACGTCCGTGTTGCCATATTGGGACATCACCGCCCCTCTCCCAGTTTGCCGTCACTGGTCTAAGCCATCCAGGAGTGCTGCTAAATATTTGGAGTTGGGGAACACCCAGCCTTCTTCAAACCCATTCTGGTGTTTATTCTGTTGCTTTTGTCGTTTGTCTATTCATTTGCATTAAAAGAGTTGGAATTCTCCCTACGTTGAATTGAAACTTCCGCTTTGATAAAAGTCAGTGTGTTCTTGTTTCTTCACCATGGTTGGAGAGAATTTAAATCTTGGCCTATCGGAGGGAAAGGAACCTCACAGATCTATTCGTCCAACTCTGACTATTGGATGAATTTCCTCTTCACTGTTTCTAGCAAGTGCTCATTCTTGGATGAACTCTTGAGTGTATTTTTCCAAAAGAGTCTTTGTATTCTTTATCAAATTACACATTAACTTTTTCTTCTCTAGAATAAAGCTTTGGCTTTGCCTGGTATGACCCGTTTACTGTCCCTTGATCTGCTTTTTGAGAATGACCATCCCAGGCATTGTGTCTCTTTTGCTTCTTTAGAGAGAATGTCAAGAGCTAGGTGAGCATGAAACTCAACTTTCTCAGGGGCATCTATGTATGTGTCTTCTCATTCTTAATTCTTTTGAGTCAAGAATTTTGCTACATTATCTTAGGCTAGACTTAGGCTAGACTACCATTAGCTGTATGGCCCATAAAATTTATATGACCCCCACAGGGAAAACTATTGATCATTTTGGAAGAGATTTGTTTGAAAAGAAAAGTTATGGATCTTTTATCAGAATGAGAAGATCAAATGGCATAAATTGGAAGATGTCACTTCTTTCCAAAGTGAATGAGCCTGAATATGATGCCAATAAAAGTCATAAATAAAAGCGCTCAAAAGTTTATGTGGTACAAGAGTTATGAATAACAACAAAAAAAATAATTTAAGAAAAGATTTATGAGGAAGAACTAGCCCTAATGGTGTTCTGGTAAATAGGCTTTCAGAGGAAAAGAGAGTGAGAGAGTGAGCAAGCTGATATATGTAGTGTTGCCAGTTTCTGTGGTATGAGTCCTCCTGAGTCAATTTCAAGCTACCAACATGACATCATTGGACATGGTGTTGAAAAAATATGCACAAAACTGGCTTTTGTGAGCTCGTAAAAGCCAGCTGGAGCACATCACTGACTGAAGCACATAAAAACAATCTCGTAAAACAATATTAAAAATAGTGTAAAACAACAATTTTAAAAGCATACTATTATTAAAAAAGAGAGAGAAAGAAAAAAACATAGGGAGAAAGGAAAAGAAAGATCAGTATGATATAATGACAATCCCCCAAATGGATTGTATTCTTTACAGAAGTGTAACATAATGCCAAAGACTATATCCCAAACTACTGAAAGAAAGAAGCATTATAACAAATGACAGTAAGACAATCGGCTGGCTATTTGGGTGGTGGAGGAAGGCACGTGGGAAATAATGCAGAACTGCATCTCACACAGTACACTAAAATCCGGATAAATTCGTGAATGAAGAAAAATCAGAAGAAAAAATACATGCGTGTGATTCAGCCTTCTGGAGGAGGGTAGAGCTCTTAATGACTGAAGAGATGGGGAAAATGTAAATGAATAGATTAATATATTTTAATAAAACTGAAAGCATTTGTGTTAAAACAAATCTACAAATTAGGGGCACCTGGATGGCTTAGTCAGTTAAGCATCAGGCTCTTGATTTTGACTCAAGTCATGATCTCACAGTTCTCCAGTTTGAGTCCTATATCAGGCTCGGCACTGATAGTGTGGAGCCTGCTTGGAATTCACTCAATCTGCCCCACCCCTACTCTCTCTCTCTCTCTCTTTCCCTCAAAATAAATAAATAAACATTAAAAAAAAAAACCAAATCTACAAATTAAAAACCAGATAGAAGGATGTATACTTCTAAATAAGAAAGAAGAACATAGAGGTGTCTCTTCTCACTTGACAGAACTAAAAATAAACAGACAAACAATACATGTAAAAACAACTTTTGAGATCCTGTACATTAAGCAAAAACAGACAGTGATCCTTGAAAGACATGAGGCAAATGAGATGATCCCTATGTTGCCCCCGGGTTGCTGCCTTGAGAGAGTTTCTAGGCTGCAGTGCAGAAAGGACAAACTAAGGCAGAGCCCCAGGGACTCTGTGAGGCGAGGGATACACTAAAGCAGTATTTAGAGGGAAATTCATAGTAAAATATAATACTTCTATTAGGGAAGAAGAAAAGTCTCAAATCAAGGCCTCACTTTCTATCTTAAGAAACTACAAAAAGAAGAGCAAATTAAAGCCACAGTAAGAAGAAAAGGAATAAAGATCAGAACGGAAATCAAGGAAATAAAACACAGAACATGAGAGACAAAATCAATGGGTATATAAAGGACTCTCACAACTCTATAATGAGAAAGGAAGCAACCCAATAAAAAAAAGGCAAAAAAATGTGGACATTTTGCCCAAGAAGGTATATAGATGACAAGTAACCACATGAAAAGATGCCCAACATTAGTAGCCTTCTGGGAAACATGAACCCAGGCAGACCATACACAGCTGGCAGAAATGTAAAATGGTACCACTAATGTGGAAAATCTTACTAGTTTCTGAAAACATCAAGCATACAACATAGTGTATGATCCAGCCGTTCCATTCCTAGGTGTTTACGCAAAAGAAATCAAAACATGTCCATAGAAAGAAAAATACATGAATATTCACAGAAGCACTATGTGTAACAGCCCCAAACTGGAAATAACCCAAATGTCTATCAACAGATGAGTGGGTAAACAAATCGTGGTATATCAGCTGCATAAAGGAATACTACTCAGCAATAAAAAAGGAATGAACTATTGATACATTCAACTCTACGGATGACCCTCAAAATATGGTGAGTGAAAGAACCAGACAAATAAAGAGAAATACTAGGATTGAATTTAGATAAAATTCTAGAAAAAGCAAGCTCATCTATAGTGTCAGAAAGCACATCAGTTGGGAGGGAGAGTTTGGGGTGGGAAGATTACGAAGAGTTATAATAAAACTTTTAGGGGTCTTTCTTCATTTTAATTGTGGTGATGGTTTCACAGGTGTGTACATATGTCAAGCTATCAAACTGCACACTTTAAATTTGTGTGGTATATTGTCGATCCATTATACATCACCGAAGCTGATAGTGAAAAAGGAAAATATCACTTTAAAAATTTTAAAAAGGATTCTAGGCAGTCCTCTGACTCACTGGGATGTACCATCACCAGTCAGAAACATTGCCTCATTTCAAGCCATAGACCTGCTTTGTTTAGGAGATTAGACATCGTCGCTTGTCCACCAACCTATCTCCCCCGCCAGTGCTGATTGCCGCCTTACGGTCATTGTCAACACCACAGTGGGGACCCACATCATACCTTGACTTCCTCCTTTACTGGAATGAATTTCCCTTGGTCCCTGATTGTTTGAGTCACGAGTTCAAGGACCAGGATGTCTAAGACTGGCTGATGGGGTCTACGTCAATATGCCTCAGCCTAGTTTCAAGGGAAGCTGGGAAACTGAGTGCCCGGTATTTCCCCTTCCACCCAGCGAAGGAGTCTTGTACCAAGAGTCTTAGGCTGTTTACCTAATTTCTTATAGATAAGTGTCTTCTCCACTCTGCCAGATGGCAGAGACTATGTCCTAATCATCTTGGCAGCCTCCGTTCTAGGAACCAATTAGGTTCTCAGTCACTCTTTATGGTATTGAAGGAATTGAACAGAACTGAATTGGATTAAATTATAGATAACCGTATCCCTCCCTCCCCTCACCCCTTTACAAGTACCGAGGGCCTTCTAAATCCTTCTTCAGGCTGGGAGACCTGGCTACTTCCTGGACCCATGCTTGAGCTGGGTAAAGATCAAGTCTTATTTACCTGTGTTAAGATACAAAAAGAGATTCAAAGAACACTGGAAGCTTTTGTCCTTGCAGACTTCTGGAGTTTGCAGTTGCCACGGCCTAAGAAACTCAACACATAATGCTTTCAGCTCTTCTTGGACAAATAGATACTTCTTATTGGGATGATAAGCTGAATTAGTTAGATCAGATACACAGAGAAAATAAAGATTTCACAGAAACCCAGACCAAGTGTCAAATCCTACTGTATCCTGATCATCTACATGACCTTAAATAAGCGGTCCCAGACCCAGCGTAGATCTGATTTTCCTGCAGTCCAGTTTCTACTCGTCTTCCTTCTGGTGACCACAGCCTGACTTCCCTCTGGGCAGCCAGCCTGCCCTCACTCTCAGTTCAGGGATTTCCAGTGTCTTTGTCAGGAGATCCGTATGAAGCCTGTGACCTAGGCCTACACCAGTCAGACGTCACATCACGTTCCCCGGGATGTGGTGACTGCATGGGGTTGGGCACGTGTAATTAGGCTGCTGACTCTTGTTGAGTTCGGCCATTGACAGCCTCTGGGAGTTCCCGCCTCCCCTTGGATCCCCTCCCATCCTTTACCTGTGCTTGTGGAAATTTCAAATAGGACAGCCTCTAACCCATGCGAGGGAACCTCCACCCCAGCTATACCCTCAAAGCCTCCACCTGGCCTTGCTTTTGCTTCACTCAGGAGCCTTTCCTCTTGGGGAAGCCTTTTGCTGTTTACTGGGTATCAGCTTTATATCATCTTCATAGGTTCCTATGTGTCATTTGTCCCAATACTTACATCAGTAACTGGGCAGGGAGGGCTGCCAGCACAGAATTTGGCACAGGATGACCTCAAATGATTGACTGATAGGTTGAATGAATGAATTAATGAATGAATGGCTTTCTGTCTTGATTTTCACCTTACTGTCTAGGCACCACGATTCATGATTCACCTGCTGCTCACTGTCGCAGAAGAGAGGCAACTTGAGGCCCGAGCACCTGGGCCGAGCCACCTGAACAGGCATGCCACATCAGAGCCGATTCTTCTGGGGGCCATGCGTGCTCTAACACTCTGATTCAAGTTTCCTCTTCTTATTCTAAATCATCCCAAGCATATTAATTCTCCCCAGTTTAGTTCTGACTCGTGGTGAGAAGAAAACAGACAATCCTAAAATAAAGAGTTCAACTTCTTAACTGAGAATAACCCTTACGAAATACGTTTTTATGTAATTGTTTGTTGACCAGAATCAAAGCCTTGTGGATATGGTCTGAAGGAGCCGGCAAGAAGGGTTTGCACTAAAACCACTGTTTGCTTTCGCCTGTTCACGGCAGGATTTGATTTGCCACGATAGGAATGTCAGTCTGATAATTCAACTGCAATTTCTCCAGCTATTTACCTTTAAATCTCAGTATTACACTTGCTACAGATGATGTATGAAAATAAAATATTTGCACAGTGTGTGATTCAGTCGGGAGCAGACAGCCCTTCCCCCCGAGAGAAAGATGCTCAGCTGGCCTCGCCAGGACCAACATTTCTGTAGGGAGGAAGCAAACCCCGGGTTGGTGTGTGCTCTGTGGACGTGGCCCGGGTTAAGGCACTGTCCTGGTGACAGCTATTGACAAACACTGCTGGGCCGTGACATAATCAAAATCTCGGGTTCAGTTTGCTGGGGGCTCGGGAGCTGACCGACCCACAGGCTGGATATTTTATTCTTCACGTTTCCTTTGTGTGTTTCACATTGTCGTAGGCACCAGTTTAAAAGCAAGTCGTTTTCCTAAATTTCCGGAATTCTTGGGTTTTGCTTTATATGTGTCCCCAGTCTGCCTCTCTTTGCAAACCAGACTAGTATCCCTTTGGAGCTCCAGATTTCTTTTCCTTCCCGCTTTCCTGGGCTTGGGGACACGAGTTCCAAATGAGATATTTAAAATAACCATGTGTATGTGAGGGAGGACCCTGCCTCCCAGATTATGGTAGTTTAAAACAGCTTGTACAAGAAAACCCACTTTAATTTACCCCAAGAAAAGCTCATTTTATTGCTAATTTAATTTTAGTAAAAGGCCTTATGCAGAGGGTACCCCAGGAATTTCTATGAGATCTATTTATTCAACCCAGGGGGATTATCTGACTCTTATAAGCTAATCCTCTTGAAAAGTATGTCACAGTTCCACAAGGAAGCATGTGATATGCCTTACGTTTCGAGTGTTTGAGTTTGATCTGGAATAAATGAAGCAGGTTGCACTCTCGGTCACCTGTGCCTGAGTCATTGGAGAGACATGTGAACTGTTTCAAGGAGGTTTGTAGTTACTGAGATTTCTCTTTTACCGCTAGGAAATCAAACAATGAATTTAATGCGATTGCCAAGCTGACACAGAAATTGGTGGCCACAAATGTAATCAAGAAATATTTATTGAGTTGCTACTGTGTGTCAGGCACTGTTGTAGATATTGAGGTGAGGATAAGGGAGGCTGACGACAGACAGCTCTGTCCCCGGGAGCTCACATTCAGGTGGGGAAGACAGACATGGAATCGATAAACAAAGCAACATGGGATATACCTGAGTAATAGTATGAAGAGACACCAAGCAGGGAAGAGAAATAGGGAGGCGGGAAGGAGGTTGATATTTTAAGTCTTGTGGGCAAGGGTGGCCTCTCTGCAGAAATAAATTTTGATCCGAGGATAAAACGAAGCGAGCGGATGCAGGAGGGCTTTCCGGGCAAAAAAAGGGCAGTATGTGCAAAGGCCCTCGGGCAGCAGGAAGCAAGCCGGACTGGAAGGAGGGAGTGGCAGGAAATGAAGTCGAAGAGGTAGTCTGGAGAAAGCTCATGCATGGCCTTTTTGGTACTGGTTGGGACCGGGGGGTTTGATTCCAAGTGTGGAGAGCCAGCGGACGGCTCAGCATAGGGAGAAACTGGCTCCAATATATATGTTAGGTCTTGTCGTCTTCTATTCTCAGTTTTGTATCATTTGCTCCTTGAGTCAGATGCCTTCCCACTAGTTTCATGTCTTGGCAAGCGTCTGTCAACAGTTACTCACGTTCCCGGGTCATGAGACAAAGGAAACAAATTCTATTCTCTGCGCACCCGTGAAGAAGATCGAAAAGCCAGTGCCAGACTCAGTGCATTCAATCTCAGATGTGTTCGGAGATTTGGTGAGTTGTTTTTTTTTGTTTTGCTTTGTTTTGTTTTCCTGAACCTTCAGAACTACTTTCTTGGCAGAAGAATTTGGGGAGGGGTCAAGGAGACCTTTCATTTTTGAGTAAATTTTATTTCAGTGTGGGCAAGCCCCTTTTTAAAAACGGGCTTTATTTTTTTAATTAATAAGCTCTGTTTTTAGAGCAATTTTAGATCCATAACAACGCTGAGTGGAAAACACAGAGTTCCCGTAGAACCCCTGTTACCTCCCTCCACACACAGACAACCTCCCTCACTATTGGTATCCCTAAGCCACCATGATACCACTGATGAGCTTACATTGACACATCATCTCCCAAAGTCAATAGTTGACATTGGGGTTCACCCTTGGTGTTGTACATTCTGTGGGTTTGGATGAATGTATGGTAAGTATCCACTATTATAGTATCACATGGATTACTTTTATCACCCTAAAACCTCTCTGTATTCTGCTGATTCCTCTCTCCCTCCCCCAGCCCCTGGCAGCCACTGATCTTTTCCCTTACTCGACAGTTTTGCCTTTTCTAGAACATTCCAGTTGGAATCACACAGTACGTAGCCCTGTCAGATTGGCTTCTTTCACTTAGTAATACGCATTTAAGCTTCCTCCATGCCTTTTCACGGATAGACACCTCGTTTCTTTTTTTTAGCACTGAGTAGCATTTCATTGTCTGGCTAAAGCAACAGTTCATTCATCCATTTCTCTAATGAAGGGCATCTCGGTTGCTTTCAAGTTTTAGCAACTACAGATTACACTGCTATCAACATCCACGCGTCAGTTTTTGTGTGGATAGTTTTCAGGTCATTTGGGTAAATGTCAAGGGTCACGACTGCTGGATCGTATGGCCAGAGCATGTTTAGTTTTGGAAGCAACCGCCAGTTTGGCCAAAGTGGCTGCACCATTTTGCATTCCCACAAGCAATGGATGAAAGTTCCCGCTGTTCGCACGTTCGCATCGTTGTCAGTGTTTTGGGTTTTGGCTCTTCTTTTTTTTTTTTTTTTTTAATGTTTATTTATTTTTGAGAGAGAGAGAGAGAGAGAGAGAGAGAGCCAGAGTGTGACCAGGGGAGGGGCAGAGAGAGTGGGAGACGCAGAATCCGAAAGCAGGCTCCACGCTCTGAGCTGCCGGCACAGAGCTGGACCTGGGGCTCGAACTCACAAACCGTGAGATCATAACCTGAGGCAAAGTCAGACGCTTAACCAACTGAGCCACTCAGGCGCCCCTGGATTTTGGCTCTTCTAATGGATGTGTATGTTGTTTTCATTTGCATTTCCCTGAGGACTTAGGGGTTGAAAATCTTCTCATGTGTTTATTTGCCATCTGTACAGCTTCTTTGGTGAGGTGTTGGCAGACCCTCTGTTTACATGAGCTATCTTTTCCTGAAGTTGTGGGTAAAACAAGTTATAATTTTCATCCCTTTTTCATGGTGACTTGAAGTATATATCAAGGTGATCACTCCATCTTGATTGCTCGTCAGCTGGCGATAATGACAAGTTTTTTTTTTTTTTCAACGTTTATTTATTTTTGGGACAGAGAGAGACAGAGCATGAACGGGCGAGGGGCAGAGAGAGAGGGAGACACAGAATCGGAAACAGGCTCCAGGCTCCGAGCCATCAGCCCAGAGCCCGACGCGGGGCTCGAACTCCCGGACCGTGAGATCGTGACCTGGTTGAAGTCGGACGCTCAACCGACTGCGCCACCCAGGCGCCCCAACAAGTTTTTTTTTACAATCAAAGTTTTATGTGGGAGGAGGAGGGGTATAGTAAAGATATATTGTTATAAATAACGCTTTATACAATGATATGTATTCGATAATGAGAATAATTGCAGGTGTCTCACACTTCTCGAAAGTTCGCGTTATGCCGCTTGGCTTTTATGGAAGACCCATATTAGCGTCTGTTCTTGCTAACCAAAAGAAACCCAAGGAGGGGTCTTGCTTTTGTGAGGAAAGGCAAAAATGAACATAGGGCTCAGCCTTCGTTCCGCAGCGAGTGCTTCCGGAGGCTGTGCACACCCTAGGCAGCGAGAGTGGCTCCCTGGCTCCTTCCCCAGGAGCAACACTCAGCATCTCAGCACCCAGCTGTCAGAGCCCCCAACCGTGTCTGCGAGCATCTGCGCTTTATCTGGATTTATTCTGTGCACCCGTTAACAAGTGGTGTTCTAGGGTACTAGAAAGGCCTAAGGGAGGTCTGCGAATGCTCGAAAAGTTTCCCATGGACGTTAATGGTAACCGCTTCTTTGCTTTCAGCCTGAATTGCAGCTTCTAAAGGTTTCACGGAAACCCTCTACTTTGGATAGCAAGGGACACCTGTACTCATTTATTTAACAAACATGAGTGGCTTCTGGGTGCAATACTCAGGCATTTTAACATACATATACATTTTTAATGTTTATGATAGCCCTTCATGGTATGTTTTATGATCCTCATTTTACAAGTGAGAAAATATCAGACCTTACATATTTTCCGTCACATATGATCAAAACATTTAATTTAAATGTGTTTAATAAAAAATGGGAGAACATTGGTTCATGCGACTTGATAGTCACAAGCCAGAGCGACTAAGTCAGGTAGGGTTTGATCCAGGACCTGAAGGATACAGTCACAATATAATTCATTCTCTCCAGTTCTCAGACCTACTTCCCCAGTGCTGGCTCCCTTCTCAACATCTGCATGATGCCAAAAATGTTGCAGCGGCTCCAGCTTATACATACACTCAGGTTTCTGTCCTCTACAGGTGTCTTTCTTTTTGCTTGAGCTAAAGACTTGGGACAAAGTCTGATTGGACAAATGAGCTTGGCTCGAGTCACATGCTATTTTATTTGTTTTATTTATTTATGTGTTTTTATTTACTGTCCCCCGCCCCCCCCCCCCCCGCGAATGCTAAAAGGCAGGTTTGATCTCTGACCTCATGGAGAAGAAGTCCAGAAAGCAATGACAGACATGAACCTATTATCATTCAGATGTAATGACTTTGTGGCATGTTATTATAAATTCTATGAAACAAAAGGACAGGATACTCTAAGGCATGGGCCAACAGATTATGGCCCGTGAACCCAGTCTAGGCCCTCTGTTTTTGCAAATAAAGTTTTATTTGAATGCAATCATGCTCACTTACTCACATCTTGTCTATGGCTGCTTTCTGCTACAATTGTAGAGTCGAGTAGTTGCTGGAGAGATCATACAACCAGCAAAGTCAAAAATATGTTCTCTCTGCCCTTCTAAAAAGTGGGTTGCCCCAGCCCTCAGCACATCTAACAGAAGGAATCTGGTCTCAGGGATCCGGGAGGCCTTTCTGAGGAACCCACATTTAAAGTGAGACTGAAGATTGAAAATGGGCTGGTCCGGCAAGCCTTAGTGGAGAGGAGAAGGGCTGGCAAAAAGTTGGAGGATTTATGTAGTCCCAGATATCAAGGAAGTATGAATCAGGGCCGTGCATCAGCAGGATCTTGGTCCATTTGAAGAACAGACAGAAGGTCTTCAGGGCTAAGGTGCAGGGAGGGTGGGTGCTTGATAAGTGACACAGTCAGAATGGGGCTGGGGGGGTCACACAATGTTGGGTCTTGGAGGTCATGCTAAAGTGCCGTGGAAGAATCCACTGGAGGGCTCTAAGCAGGGGTGAGATGCATTCAAGTCGGTGTCCTGGACTATCCTCCTTGCTGCTGCGTGGAGAGCGGATGGGGAGCAGGGAGAAGACCAGAAGAAATCGTGGGAGCACCTGGGAGGCTGTGCCAAAACTGAGGATGCAGATACTGTGATGGTGGCGCTCAGACTATGAGCGTCAGCATGGAAAGGGACAACTGGACACAGAGGTACTCGGGCTCGGTGTTTGGTCAGGTGCCCGTTGAGGGAGAGATGGGCGCCGCAGGGTGAAAGCAAGTCATTTCCTGAGCTTGAGATGTTGGAAAGTGAACAGATTTGAGAGTGACAGACAGAAGTGAGGAAAGGTGACCAGTAGGGTCCCTCCCGGTCCTAAAGTTCTACCTAGGTTTCTAATCAGCTCCGTCAGTGAGATGAGCTCTCACTGAAGGGTCAGTCTGGGGCCCCAAACAGGCAATATAAGGTAGGAAATCTTTTTTTGTTGTTGTTAATTTATTTATTTTGAGAGAGAGAGAGAGAGAAAAGGGGGGTGGAGGGGCAGAGACAGAGAGAGAGAGAGAGAGAATCGCAGCTCAGAGCCCAACACGAGGCTCGAACTCGGGAACCATGAGATCATGACCTGAGCCAAAGTTGGATGCTTAACCAACTGAGCCACCCAGGTGCCCCTATAAGGTAGGTAATTTTGAAGACACTCTGTTCTTGAAGATTTTGTGAAGACTCAGATATTCCTCCCAGAAATCACCTAGGACCTGAGGTCGAGTTCACCTGAATTTCTTTGTGCTGCACAAACTTCTCTAATATGTCATGGAAAGTTGGGCAATTGTACATTCCACTTCTTTGCTACCACACCCACGGTGTTCTTGAAAGAACCACACACACAGTGGCCAACGCTAACTCCAAGCTGAAATGCCCTTGAAAGGCAATGAGGTTTGCAATTTGAAAAAAAAAAAATAAAGCCACTTGCTTACTAAAATAGTTACTGACACACAAGAGAATTTTTAGGTTTCTTTCCAAATAGAACATTCTGTGACCATTGAGGCACAATGCAAGGTGAGAGGAGATGGCCTAAGCAACGTGTCCAAAAGGCATGGTGAATTTCTGGCCTATCCCCAAAGAACTCAAACATTTCACTTCACCTTAACAAAGACATAATCCAGAGCCAACTAATTTCATGGGCTAGAAAGAACATGGTCAATAACTCTGCATCTCTTAAATCAGCTGACATGACTCCATTCATTGGGGCCTGGCGTGCTTCGAATTTTCCATGTCTCCTGTAATATTCCTGCAAGAATGTTAAGGGTCTGGACAAAAACCCGCCCTGTTCACTTGCTTGATTTGCCTCAACGTTTCATCTCGATCTGAAACATGAAAGGCTTCACTCATTCGTTGGTCTTCCCCACAAAGCTGGATGGCCACCCAGGAGCATCACTGTGTTTATGCTCTTTTCTCCTGCTTGGTGTCACGGAGACGTGAAAAGTGGAGCTGTGGGGGGCTCTGAGCCTTCACCTGGGTGTCTTCCTGAAATCGGAGGGCCATGAAAGGATTGGTCTCACTACTGAGAACTCATAGATTTCTCCAAACTGCGTTGTGCTTAAGGATGTAATTGAGCCACATCGTGCATCTGTGCCGCGAGCTCATTGTTATCCCCTCAAGTCATTGCGATGGTGGATTTTATGTGTCAGCTTGCCTGGTCTAAGGGATGCCCAGAGAGGTAGTAGAACATTATTTCTGGGTGTGTCTGTGAGGGTGTTTCAGGAAGCAATTAGCGTTTGGATCAATGGAGTGAGTAAGGAAGATGTCCCTCCCCCCTCCCCCACCAGTGTGGGTGGTCATCACCGCATCTGTTGAGGGCCTGAATAAAACAATAAGGCAGAGGAAGGGCCAATCTGCTCTCTGCTTGAGCTGAGACATCTATCTTCTCTTGCCCTCAAACACTGGCGCTCCATTGGCACTCGGGCCTTCGCGGTCAGACCAGGACTTAACACCGTCAGCTCCCTTGGTGCTCTGGTCTTTGGACTTGGACTCGATCTACGCCGTAAACTTTCCTGGGCCTGCAGCTAGCAGACAGAAGATGGTGGGACTCCTCAGCCTCCATCACTGTGTGAATCATCCCTCGTAATAGATGTCTTTCTATATTATCCCATTGACTCTGTTTCTCTAGAGAACCCACACTAACACAGCCATGGTACTTTTAGCTGTTGTTTACAAGACAGGAGTAGGCCCGTGTGATATTACTGGACAAAGTTCTCTCAGGTTTCTTCTCTTTTAAGTATATTTACTTATTTATTTAGTGCAAGCAGGGGAGGGACAGAGAGAGAAAAAGTGACAGTCAGAGGGCGGGGTAAGGTGGTGGGGGGGAATCCCAAGCAGTCTGCCCTGCCAGCATGGAGCCCCGATGCGGGGCTCAAACTCATGAACCATGAGACCATGACCTGCATTGAAACGAGATATGGATGCTGGACTGACTAAGCACCCAGGCGCCCCGGTTCTCTCAAGTTCCCGACCGGTAGGGAGTGCCTCAGTTTCCTCACCATAAAGGAAATGAGAGAATATAATCACACGTGCACAGTTAGGCAAGGAGTCACAGAGAACATCGTCTACTCCCAGCTACCGCAGCTAATTCAGCACTCATCTGCCAAGACTTTGCTGGGAACCTGTGGTGCGTAAGATGCCGTGCAAGGCCTTTGGGGAGGCACAAATGTAACAAAGGCTTTATTCTTATTCTGAAGAACTGGAGAACCAGAACAAGGTCCTCGCTGATCCATAGCGTGAGAGAAAAACAGACAAAGGGCTATGGAACAGCAGAGGCAGGAAGGATTATTCCTTTGGGCCGGCATGAGAGAAAGAGGATTCTGGAAGACTTCATGGAAGAAGGGGTATGCGCACAGGGTCTTGCAAGTTGGGGAGGATTTGCAAATACGCAAAATCAGGGAGCATTCTTGGGTAGGCAGCCAGGAAATTAACCAATGCTGGCCGCAGGGAACAGAGGGGGCACTTTCCAGGAATTGAAAGATGGCTGGGTGGGGGGGGGGGGGGTGGTCTGGGGTGCAAGGAGGCCGGAGGCTGTGTGGCCAGCCCAGGTGGGAGGCATATCAGTCAGCTTCCAGCCAACAAGCAGGACCTCATGAGGAATAGGGAAGAGCAAGCAATCTCACGAGCCGATGAAACAGACTCGAGGTGACGGTTTCTTCCTCGGCTGCGTCTGAGGGTCCGGGGCAGGAGATCAGGAAGGAATGAGGGACCCAAAGTTGGAAAGGGGTAAGTGTCAAAAGGCACAAGATGGAAGCTGCCTCTGTCTCTCACTGAAACCTGCACTGGCCTCTCTCATCTCCAGATTAGAAATAGCTTCTGCCTCAGGACACTATCTATGCTCCCGTCTTTAATGTACTGTCACAGTAGAATCAGACACATCTGCTGGGGGATTGTGACAATAAATATATCCACCGATTTTTGCCACATGAATGTGCGTCCTTATACGTGGCCCTTCTGCAGTTCACAACCTGCACAACCGTGCAGAGTGACCCTAACACACGCACACACACACACACGCACACACACACACTTTGGGGCTGAGGCTCATTTTTTGAGGCATTCTAAAAGCTGCGTGATTTTCTTAGAAATTGTGCCAAATGTACTGGACTTGTTGCGATTTTCTCAAGGCAGGAGTTTCCTGGACAGCCACCTCAAAGCGTGATGTAAAAGACACTGGACAGCAGCCCTTATACTCCTTCCAGGGCTCCACATTCTTTTCCCTGCTGGTCTCCTAGGAACCTGAAAGGCCAACATTGCTCCCAGCCTTTAGTTGAAAGTGTTGAGCGCCTCTGTTGAAATTCTAAAGTGTCCAGGGAGAGGGTAATACACAAATGGTTTATAAACCACCCTAAATTTAGCTCCTGAGAGGGCCCCGAGGGACTGGCGCCCAGGATGTGTGAGTTTTAAGGAGGGAAAAGGAAGGAGAGAGGCAAGTGTCCCAAGCACAACTGCTTTGCTGGGGCAACTTGTGCACTTGTGAGGATACAGGACGACTGTCAGAGAGGCGGTAGAGAGAATGCTGAAGACGAACATCCCACTTCATATATCTTGCCATCAGCGGGCCCTGGCCAGCGTGTGCTCTCCGGATGGATTCGTCACTCCAGAGATTCTGACGTTCCTGGCTGGAATAGAAATCATAACAGGGATAGAAAGAGGAATGTCCGAAGAAAATATCAATGACTACAGTGAGTCTGTTCACAACAAAAGAAGGGTGCCCCTGGTCCCGCTGTGTAGGGCAGGCAGGGGTGAGTGGAAAAGGATTATGTCAGAGCCCCTCAGGTTGCTGTCGGGGAGAGACAAAAGACAGAACGGACGGAAGCTGAGGTGGGCAGGCATGATGGACAGGCCATACCTGATTCCCAAAGACATTCCTAAAGATGCTTACTCTGAGTCCCAGGAGATGGTTAGATGCGAACAGGTACTATGTTCATGACCCTCCGCCCCAGTGTCCCCAGTTTCCAGTTTGGGGGCCGGAGGAGGAGAACACAGGGCAGGATTGGAAAAAAGAAGTCAAACTTTACCTGGCGGTCTTTCTCAGGGACCCTCACACCTCAGTGTGCTTAAGAAAACTGGATCCCCTCTGGGCGCCTGGGTGACTCAGTTGGTTAAGCATCTGGCTCTTGATTTGGGCTAAGGTCATGATCTCATGCTTCATGAGATCAAGCCCCAGGTTGGGATCTGTGCTGGTGGCACAGAGGCTGCTTGAGATTCTCTCTCCCTTTCTCTCTTCCCCCTCCTCTCTCTCTCTGTCTCTCTCTCTGTCTCTCAAAATAAATAAATAAACACGGGAAGAAAAAAAAAGAAAAGAAAACTCGTTCCCCTACACTCAGAATCTTCACCTTCAACGTCTGTTCCTGATAACGTGGGTGTGGAGGGACCATGGCCAACACTTAGGGAACAGTCAGTGTTAGGACTGAGCGAGGAACACAGAGGGCCTCTGTAGAGGAGCAGCGATGATGTACAAAACCCACTTACCCCATGGATCGTTGCCCTGGCCCAGAACGTACCCTTAGGATGATTTGTCACCACAGAGGCTCTGACACCCCTGGGCTGGAGTGGAAAAATCTCCATACGGGGCGAACAAAAGTGGTTTCTACCCTCTGTTTCCTTCAGCTAGGTAAGCTTCTCCCCCAGCTCCGTAACGTCTCGAGGTCGCCTGGTTTAGAGTAGAAGTCCCTGGCCCTGCACTTGTGAAATCGAGGACATTAGCACAGGGCATGTTTCAATTTTATCCTTTGCTTTTCTTGGCAAAGCCCCTTCTAACAGCCTCAGACAAAAACAGTCAAGATGAAAGCATTTCGGAAGCACTTACACAATAATCCTGTCACTCGTGGACTCAGAAAACAGATCAGCTTTTCCTGAGGATGTGACAAGCCAGAGTGTGACCTATTAACTGTTGTCAAACCCTTCGCCTGAGCCTGGAGGGTCCTCCAGTTCCAGCCAAGCCCCTTTAAAACCACCCCTCAAAAGCCTGGTCTCAGAAGTGCCCACTACTGTTCGCGGTCCCAGCATGACAATTTCTTATCCACCACGTGCTTTTCCCAAGACGTTGCCAACCAGCGCCCTGTAATGGATCTTACTTGTGAGTCAGCGAACACAATTTCAATCAGTTGCTGCAGATGAAAATGTTAATAACTTTGCACTTTCTCCCTACATGGAAACACACATATATACACCCTCACCTCCCACAAACCCAGTGCACATTAGATACCAAAAACAAACAGAAAATTCCTAGCAACGTATTTTTTGATATATTCTACATCTTTGCTGAAACTGACATTGCAAGTTGATACTTGCCTGCATACATCGAATAATTTTCTTTTTGAATTGCACAAGGAACCATCATCAAATGATCACTTTTTACTCATAGGGAAAAAAAAATCAAAATAGACTCTCTTTTTCAGGCTTAAATCAGAAGCACAATGTTGATCTGGGCTATAAAGGCAGCTAGCACGTTTTTCCCGATGAATGTCTGAAGCAGTGGGCTTTCTCCGGAGTCCTCACCCTAAAAAAAAGTCTAGGATGGAACAGGGAGGCAGGATGTCTGGAGGTAGGAAGGATGTACTCTGGGGTCAACATGTTTGCTGGGGCGACATAATCTTCCCATGAGAGTAGACTTGTGACCCGTTCAGGACTGACTTTCCGAGATGTTGTAAAACCCTCAGTCTTCCTGTTCGATTGAACTTGGTTATAAACGCGTAATAAGTTCATAGCATCCAGAGTGGCCCCTTCCAGTGCCGTGTTCTCACTTCTCTCTGAGCTAACGGTAAGCATTTCCTGGGCTCGAAGAAATGTTAGACTTTATCTGTGTCTGATCTGTTCATTTTTTCCTCTGAACTTATTTGTCCTTTTGGCTTAGAGATGGATATGCCCGTGGGGTAAATGTGCATTTATCTGTTGATATGAGGGCTAGTCCCACCTCCCAATGAGAGAGACCCCTGTACGCTCGTTCACTCAGACTCCAGCCCCACGCCCTGAGGCTGGCTCACGGCAAATCACCAGTTCGCAGATCTTCTGTCTGGACGCCCCAGCTCTCCCCGCCTTGTTCCCTCTTACGGGAAATGTCTCAGCACGGTGTGCCTTCTCTTGATCCCACAAAGCCGGGTCGGGTGCTGAGAACCTACTGGGGCAGTGTCCTGAGGTGCTCGAGGTTGATCCCCTTGCCCGAGTCCAGTCCAGCGGAGTCCCTTTGGCCGCTCAGATCCTTACCTACTAGTGAGATCTGTGTGCTGTCTATGCGGGTTCACATGCAGCATCCGCAGAGACACGAGAGTGCCGCGCGCTGGGGCTCACGGGGTACCGGGAGTGTGCACCGGCTGGCTGGGAGGACTGCAGGCAAGTGGTCCCGCAGTGTTCATGGATAAACCTCTTCTTGGAGTCTGCAAAGTCAGTTGGGAGGATTTGGTCCACTGTTGGTTGACATCCAGAGGCTGGCCGAAGTGATTCCCCGCCCTTTCTCTCGGCTCTTGGCTGTTCCTGACTATCCCCAGACAACGCTGATCCCCTCCATGTTCTGCAAGGGACAGGGCCACAGTGGGCCTCCTAGGCATCACCCTGCAAGGCTGGGGAAGCCGAGTGCTCACACTGCTCTCATTTTACCCCATGGGAGAAATCCCAAAGACGTACCGCCCGAGGGAAGGGGCGACAAGGGGAAAGTTGTTCTTTTCTTTTTTTTTCCTTTTCAGGTTTATTTAGTTTGAGAGAGAGCGCATGCAAGTGGGGAAGGGGCAGAGAGAGGGGGAGAGAGTGAATTCCAAGCAGGCTCTGTGCTGTCGGCGTGGAGCCCAAAGCGGGGCTCTATCTCACGAATCCTGAGGTCGTGACCTGAGCTGAAACCAAGAGTTGGACGCTCCACCGACTGAGCCACCCACGCGCCCCCTGAAGTTTTTCTTTAAACACTCCTTACCTCTTCACTGCATCCGCTGAGATTGTTTTGCACCACCAGGGTACTGGAATCTCAGCTGAACTCCAGAATCCCCCACAAAAGCATTCTCATTGGGTGGCGGTTGCCGCGATCAGTGCTTTTCTGGTGGGGGAGTGGGGTGGGGGGAGTGAGGACCGGAACCTCCTAGTCTGCCGTCTTGCTGACTTCATTCCATATACTTCCTTTATTTTTCTTATAGTGAGTTTATTTGCTCTTTTTTGTTGGTTTTCTTTTTTTTTTTTTTTAATTTTTTTTTTTCAACGTTTATTTATTTTTGGGACAGAGAGAGACAGAGCATGAACGGGCGAGGGGCAGAGAGAGAGGGAGACACAGAATCGGAAACAGGCTCCAGGCTCTGAGCCATCAGCCCAGAGCCCGACGCGGGGCTCGAACTCACGGACCGCGAGATCGTGACCTGGCTGAAGTCGGATGCTTAACCGACTGCGCCACCCAGGCGCCCCTTTGTTGGTTTTCTAAGGTGAAAGATGAGACCATTGGTTTGAGACCTTCCTTCTTTTCCAATATACGTGTTTATTGCTATAAGTTTGCCCCTAAATACTGTTTAATGGCATCTTACCAGGTTTGATAGGCTGTATTTACATTTTCGTTCAGTTGAAACTATTCTCTCATCTCCCTTTTGATTTCTTTTTAACCATTAATCTATAGAGAAGTCTGTTGTTTAGTTTCTAAACATTTGGTGAATCTCCAGGTATCATCCTATCATTTTTTTTCCAGCTTAATTCCATTTGGTCAAATAATATATTTTGTGTGACTCGAATACTTTTAAATTTATTGAGAATTTCCTATGGCTAGAATATGTTCCTTAGAATATGTAATGTGGGTCCTGAAAAACTAATACATATTTTGCTATCATTGGGTGGAGTCTTCCCTAAGTGCCAATAAGATAAAGTCGTTAACAGTGTTTTTTAGATCTTCTCCATCTTTCATGATTTTCTGTCTATTTCTGTGTTCAATTGTTAACAGGAGTATATTCAAGTCTCTATCATTGTGGACTTCTCAGTTTCTCCTTACAGTTACTCCCAGTTTTAATCACGTAATTTGAAGTTCTGTTTTTAGGTATAAACATTTAGGGTCATCATGGCGCTTGATGAAATGGCCATTTGTTTCCATTGTGAAACAGCCTTCTTTATTTCTCATAAGAGTCTTTGCTCTGAAATCTGCCTTGTCCGATATTGATTTAGCCATTCCAACTTCCTTTTGATTATTGTCAGCATAGTCTATTTCTTCTATCCTTTCACCTTTCACCCCTCTGTATACTTCTATATAAAGTGTGTTTTTTGTAGGCGGGAGGTCTAATGTGACAATTCCCGCTTTTAACTGAGGTGTTGATGTCCTTTACATTTGATATGTCTAATGACAAAGTTAGACGTGAGTCCATCATCTTGTGACTTTTTGTCTGTTCCTTTCTCCTTCTCTTCCTCTACTTTTTCTGCCTTCATTTTTAGATGAACTATTTTTCTTATTTCCCTTTATCGCCTTTTTGTTTCACTTAATCTCCTTTTTTATTTAGTCCTAACTCTTTGCTGTTATTTTAGTGACTCATTTAGAGTTCACAGCATACGTCTTCAATGTCTTGCAATTTTCCTTCCAGTAGCATGATACTAGTTCACTTATAAGATTTTTTTCAACAGCATGCTTCTATTTCTTCCTTCCAGGCTTTGACTATTGTCATACATTTTACTCTCACACATGTCACAAGCCTCATACTATAGCATTATTGTTTTGTTTAAACAGTCAATTATTGCTTGAAGACATGTAAGTATCATGAAAAAAAAAAAACCCTTATTTAACCATCTAGTTACAATTTTCCATGCTCTTCATTCCTTTGTGAAGATCCATATTTTTCTCTGCTATCATTTCTTTCTGCCTGGAGAACTTCTTTCAGTATTTTGTTGTAGTGAGTGTCTACTGCTGACAAATTCCTTCCACATTTGTATATCTGACATTTTCAGATTTCACCTTTGTTTGGGAAAGACATCTTTTATGGCGTAGAACCCAAGGTTGACAGATTTTTTTCCCCTTCAGCTCTATAAAGATGTTGTTATACTCTCTTGTCACTTACATTGCTTCTGACAAGAAATCTGCAATGATTCATCTCTTTGTTCCTCTGTTTAAAATGTAATTTTTTTCTCTAGCCACTTTTAAGATTTTTTTACTCAAGGTTTTTTTTTTTAACTTTTAAGCAACTTGACTGTATGTCTTGGTGTAGTTTTCTTTATGCTTAGGTTTTGTTGAGTTTTTGGATCTCTGGATTTATACTTTTCATGAAATTGGGAAAATTTTCAGGCATCATTTCTTCAAATACATTTCTCTTTTTCCCACTTTTCTTCTCCTCTGGGCATTCCAGTTTCTGTTAGAGTCAGCCTCTAAAGTTTCCCCACAGCTCACAAATACTTTCTTCATTTAAGAAAAAAAAATCGTTTTTCCTTTTGTGCTTCACTTTGAAAATGTCTATTGATATCTTCAAGTTCACTCATGTTTTCTTCTGCGAGGTCTGATCTACTACTAATCTCATCCAAAGTATTTTCATCTCACACGTGGTACTTTCCCTTTTGGGTGTTCAACTTGAGTCATTTTCATAACTTCAATGTACATCTTAAATTTTTCAACATATGAAATACATATAATAACTGTTTTTGATATTCTTATCTACTAATTCCAACATCTGTGTCAGCCATGAGTTGGTTGTGATTGGTTATTCATTCCAGGTCATATTTTCCTGCTTCTTTGCATGCCTGCTTATTTTTGCTTGAATGCCAGACTCTACACATTTCGCCTTCACGGATGCTTGATATTTTTATACGCCTGTAAATATTCTTGGGCTTTGTTCTGTGACGCAGTTAAGTTACCTGAAAAGATCCTTTTAGATCTTGCTTTTAACATTTTTAGGTGGGACCAGAGATATGCACAGTCCAGAGATGCTTATTTTCTAGAACTGATGTAAGACCCTTCAGAGCACTCTATCCTAGACCCTGTAAAGCAGGAGCTTTGCCAATCTGACTGTTGGAAATGGACGTTTTTCCCAACCCTGAATGCACACTGAGCACTGTCACCTGTAATCCTTTCAGCTGGCTTTATCCTTTTTCTTGCTTGTGGGGTGGGGGGGCAGGGGTGGTGGTAGGATTTGAATAGTTTCTTCATATACACACAATAATTACTAATCAGCTAAATATTTGCAAGGGACTGTGCAGGTTTCTGGAACTCTCCTTGTGTGCTGCTCTCTGTTCCCTGGCATTCTGTCCTTTGAACACTTGTTTTTTGGTCTCCACCGATGTTCAAGTCTATGTCTTCAACTCAGGAGTCCACTAGACTCTCCCAGGTTGTCTCCTCCTGAACCACAACCTAGAAACTCTCTTGAGGGAGTAAGCTGGGGCAATCGTAGGGCTCACGTGTCTCCCAAGGATCACTGTCCTTCGTTGCCTATATTCAGTGTTTTGAAAATTGTTGTTTAATGTATTTTGTTAGGTTTTTTTTTGGTTGCTCCAGGTGAGTAAATTCAGTTTCGCTTATTCCATTTTGACTGCAAAAGAAAGTCCCTGCCAATACACTTTTAAATAAATATCTTTTGTTCTAAATATCCTCTGGAGTCAAGGTCTATTGCTTAGCAACTAAGAACTCGTCTGATGCATCCTGTTTGAATCCATCATTCTCTCCAAAGAGCAGAAGCAGACTTCCTGTCTTTTCCTGTTTCAAATGTTCTTCTTCCCTTTGAACTTCCCACTAAGATCCTGTTACTTGTGGCAGATGCCTCTACCTCTCAGGTGATTTACACACTTGGATAAATGACTTTCACCCTCTGTGCTCCCACCACACGTCCTTTAGCTTACTAGCTATGTTCCATCCTTCAGGGGCTCTGCTTAAATGTCAGCTTCTTCAAGAGTACCTCTCCTAACCTTTAGATTTGATTGGACCTCCCTCAAATATTCCCATAGCTTCCTCTAACTCCTTATCACTTTTATTGCATCCTCTTAATTGTAAGGATTTCTTTTTGAAAATCTGTGTCCTCCATTCAATTCTAAGCTCTAGGGTGGCAGGGACTACTTTGTTCTGTCTTCGCTTTATTCCCTTTGTTGACGCAGGACCACAGTGAGCACGTAATAAACATTTGTTGCAAGAACGGATCAATGAGCGAATCCAGGAATGAATGAATTATTCACATAGAAGATGATAAAATGGGATCTTCTGTGTTGGTTGATCACTCCGTTGGCGCTTGGTAAGTGTTCTGTTTGTCTTGGTAGTTTTATGATGCAAAAACATTATCGACTTGAATTGAAAGGAGGTTGTGATTCCCACAGCAGGGAGTAGAGGGTAATTTACTCACTGAGCGTGATTTCCTGGGTCCACCACCATGTGAAAAAAAGCTTGGTTTCTCCAGAGGGAAAAAGAACACAATTTCCTAAGTCAGAATTGGGAGGAAACTTTTTTTTTTTTTCAACGTTTATTTATTTTTGGGACAGAGAGAGACAGAGCATGAACGGGGGAGGGGCAGAGAGAGAGGGAGACACAGAATCGGAAATAGGCTCCAGGCTCTGAGCCATCAGCCCAGAGCCCGACGCGGGGCTCGAACTCACGGACCGCGAGATCGCGACCTGGCTGAAGTCGGACGCTTAACCGACTGCGCCACCCAGGCGCCCCATGGGAGGAAACTTTAGAAATCAACGGGTTTGTCCCTTTTTCCTACAGAGATGACACATAAGCAAGGCTTGTTGAGGTTGCCATGCTGTTTGCTGGGCAGAACCTGGGCTAGAAACAAAACCTCCTAATTTTCTCTCTCGTGCTCTTACCAGCCCCCAACTTCCATACTGCCCCCCATTCCTAGACCAATTTGAAATATAGCCTGGGGAAACGGAGCACCATAAATAAATTCTGGCCATAACAGTGCCACTAGTTTGCTGGACTTGCTTTTCTGCAAAAGGGAAAAACTGTAGCAAAGCACATCTTCCATACAGGAGAGCATATCCTAATAAATCCTTGCAACTGGAACTCTGAAACATCCCAAATGTTATACATTAATAATAGTAATGGCCACGAGCAAATACTTTTGCATACAGCCATCTGCAGGTGCAAGCTGAAGCCAAACTACTTGAAAAGTAACAGTGAGCTTTATTTGCAGGGAAAGTGTTTTCACCCAGCACGCTGCCCCCAACTTTTAACTTATCCTGGAATTGCTTTTGCTAACTATTCTTCAGCTAAAGTTTTATTGTTCCTTTTTAATAATAGCCTAAGCAACAATTCATTTTTTAATGTAAAGTCCCGGAACTTAACAAGCTGATTAAATGATAGAGACATCTTTTGCTTCTTTCTGTGCCTCTGCTTTCTTCTAGGTCTTTCTGCTCCTCCAATTCTTAATAAGTATGTTATCTAGAACACCAGTCCAATAGAGGTCATCGTAACACAAGAACAAGATAAGCATACTTCTTCTCTACACTGTTAGCCTCTGAGCACCGCTAGACTGTTTAGAAGCTTTCCGCTTGGGAGAGGTCACATGGCACTGCCCACACACCGGCCATGAATTTCTTGTTCCCGAACAATGAGTGCATAGCACTGGAAACAGTCACCCACCCGTCTACTATCCCATCACCAGTAAAGCTCTGAACCTGAAGATGAGGAATGGCCAGGGGCTGCCACATGGTGAACAATGTACAATCTACATAAGCAAAGGCTGGAATGAGCCTAATGAGTTGGGCACATCTCTAGAAATATCTTTTTCCTTCCCTGACACAGACTATCAGTAGCAAGTGATCGATTTTTGTTTCTTAGTTTTGAAACCCCCAACTCCTTATTCACATTTTTATTCCTGGGCCATTAAAGAAGAGAGAAGAGGGGCGCCTGGGTGGCTCAGTTGGTTAAGTGTCCGACTTCCGCTCAGGTCATGATCTCGCAGTCTGTGAGTTCGAGCCCCATGTCAGGCTCTGTCGCTGACGGCACAGAGCCTGGAGCCTGTTTCCGATTCTGCGTCTCCCCCTCTCTCTCTGCCTCTCCCCCACTCGTGCTCTGTCCCTCTCTCTCTTTCTCTCTCAAAAATAAATAAACATCAAAAAAAATTTTTAAAAAGAGAAGAAAATTCTGCAGTTTCTGTGTTATGGACTGAATACTTATGATTCCCCTCCCCCCAAGCTCATATGTTGAAATTCTACCCCCCAAGGTGATGGTATTAGGAGGCAGGGCCTTTGGGGTGATTAGATCGCGAGGTGGAGCCCTCATGAATGGGATTAGTGCTCTTATAAAAGAAACCCCACATGGGGCGCCTGGGTGGCTCAGTCGGTTAGGTAGTTAGGCGCTGACTTCGGCTGAGGTCATGATCTCATGCAGCTGGTGAGTTTGAACCCTGCATGGAGCTCTGTGCTGACAGCTCAGAGCCTGAAGCCTGCTTTGGATTCTGTGTCTCCCTCTCTCTCTGCCCCTCCCCAGCTCTCTCTCTCTCTCTCTCTCTCTCTCTCTCTCTCAAAAATGAATAAACTTTAAAAAAAATCAAAAACAAAAGAAAGAAACCCTAGAGATCTTTCTTGTCCCTTCTACTATGTGAAGACAGAATGAGAAGCTGGAGCAAAAAGACATCCATGAACCAGGAAGCAGCCCCGATCAGTACTGAACACGCCAGCACCTTGATCTTAAACTTCCCAGCCCCCAGAACTGTGAGAAGTGAATGTTTGTTGTTTAAGTCCCCCAGCCTACGGTATTTTTGTTATAGCAGCCTGACAGACTAAGACATTCGGTAAACAGCTTTCTGGAGGGGAAGATCTTATGACCAGAGTATCAGATAAAAAGCTCAGTACGGGAAGCATGCCTACACAGCTTGGGAAATTCACTTCATCATTTACTGGTTAAAACTAGGCAAGTTGTGTAATTTCACTGAGCTTCCACTCATTTCTAAGTGGAAATAACAATTCTTGTCCTCAGAGCCAGAGTCAATTCGACTTGTTAAAGTATGTAAGATACATGGCATCATGTTTGGCACAAGGTAAGTACTCAGTCGATCATCTGTGGCATTAACCAAGAATGTTCTGGAAAGCAGTTGCTCTATGTGTTTTTGATTGCCATTGAATTCAGCTAATTTGAACACAAAATAGGTTTCTTGGGAAAATCATATACTTTTCATTTTAGTGTACTGTACTCCGAGATACTATTTAACATAACCTTCCACCTTTTCATGTAAGTTTTACATGCAACTTGAACCTCAAGGTCGTTCTTTGTCATACTGTCATATTAAGGAACGGTGATTGCTTTTACAGCAGGTTCAGGTTTTAGAGGAAAATGTAGAAAAGAATAGAGGAGGAAGCCATACCCTTCTTCCCAGGCATTGATGTTATCAACCCGGGGAATCAGTGAGATGACAGATGTTGGAGACAGATGCTCAAATATCCACTCGATAGTCAGGCTTAATGAACTAACACAGGAAGAACAATTAGAGAATTCATTAATTATACTCTAGGTTCAAGTCCATTGTTAACTCTAATCCTTTATTTGGGCTAATGACTTCAGCTTTTCTTATAATCATTTGTGCCTATCAGTGAATGATAATGTCTTCAAATTTCTATTATTGTCTAAAATTCACACTATATGTGTAACTTTCTGTTTTTCAAAAAGACCTGACATTATTTCTAAAGATGCATAAAATACTTCAAGATAGCATAAATTGAGAGAAGAACGAAAGTAAGAGCATAACCTGGAGAAGGGAAGGAAGCTCATATAAATATGTGTGCAGCAAAGTCTTACACGCTTGTCTCAGGTTTGATTTTAAAAGTAGGGAAAGCGCACAGAGATCAGCCAATGAAAATCAAGGCGCAGACTTGCGTTTAAACACCCATCATTGTAAATGCGCTTGAATTCAGTAGTTTGCTAATTGTTTGTCATTCTTGCAAAATAATGTGTTACAGGCTGTCCTAGGTTCCTTAATTGGCCACTGCAGGAACCAAAACAGAAATTCCTTCGGTTAGTGAAACATAGTGGAAAATTCATTTTTTGGTCCTTTCGTGTACTCTGGCCAGCTTCTGAGAAGAGGGTAATGAGATTCTGCGCTCCTAACCTTTAAGGTGCTCAGTCTTGCTCTTGAACTAATACATATGCACTCATTTGCATATTCTCTTTCCCTCTCTCTTGAGCAAGCCACACTCTGACACAAGGAGCCTCCTTGCTAGGCACGGAAACTGTTTCAAGATGTTTCAAGCCAAGAAATGGCCACCTGCATGCATTCTGGTTAAGGCTAAGTTATCCTACCACTCAAGTCTTCCTGAGGAAAGTTCAAAAGGTGTTCATCTGAATCATTCATGCTTTTGTTATCCTTGACCTAAAGGAATCTGGTACCTTTTTTTGCGAACAGTGGGGAGTCCAACTTCACAGTTGAAAATGTAAAAAACCAAAAATCACATATGGTCTAATATTTCAATAATTGTATGGATTTTATTGATTATAAAATGATACTACTTGTAAGCTAATTCTACCATGAAGTATTGCAAAATAAATAAAAGTTATAAAACTCTGTCGTTTTGATAAAAAAAGATTTATGCATAAAAATATGATTACACATAAGCGTGTCATTTTATTTTATGCGTGTATACAATTTCATTTGCCTGCATAAGCTAAAGTAGCAAATAATACAGCTATAATTTACTTCTAACCGGGTTTCAAATGCCTGAGCTAGAAAACTATTACAGTAGCAGAATTTTATTTGCGTTTATTAGTAAGGAAATCGTTGTTGTGATTTCAGAACCCGGAAACGCATGGCCCATGAGAAGATACACCTTCGTCTGTTTGGTGAGAAGTGTGCGAATCAGCATCAATGTAGAACTGCTGAAGAAAAAAATACATAGTGTGGGTTATTTCACCTTTGCAAGCTGGGAGCCATTAAGTAATGGCTCCCTCCACTCCCCCACCCCCTTCGGTGAAACACATCCTGAACATTGGGCCCATGTTTTCCCGAAGAATGTGCCCCACTGCCCCTTTGGAAACGCCATTTCGTTTACTTGGTTCAGTTAGTTAATGACGGTCCATTTTGTCTCAAACATCCAATTCCCTTTCATCAATCATGTCTTTCTGGACTGTCAGTTTCAGAGCAATGATTACCAACCCTTTCCACGCAGACACCCACAGACATTCTGGGCCAGAGACCCAGATCCACTCCTCCGTTCAGGATTTCCTAAGGACCCACTTCCCTCCAAATGAAAAGAGTGAGTTATGCGAAAGGCGGAAAACTCCACTGGAAAATGGATGTTGGTGACTCAAGTGTTAATCTAGAAATTCTTATTATTTGGTGCTGGAAAAGGGCATTGTAATAAGATGGGTTTTTTATACAATCCGAACGTCAGGAATACAAAACACTGTCAACCATGAAAATAAGATTTAATTTGGAATCACAACACACAGGGTTTTTTTCCACTTTAAATTCTCCTTATTCAATCATATTTGTTATAAATATTCAATAGAAATGCAGTTTTCCAGGACTGAAATGGTCTTTAATGAAGCAAGCCATGTGTGGCTTTTCAGTCAAGCATTTTCATGCTTGGCTAACTGTCAGTACGTTCATGTTCCTTTCCCAAAAAATATTCTTTGTGACTCTGCTTAGGTCTCTGAAAAGCAACTTATTCTCTGGAGACTTCAGGAATCATCCACACATCACAATTCTACAGACTTCAAATGCATGAAGCATTTGGATGTGCTTTAACACAGAGGCAGACCTTCCATTCAGACATGGCCACCCGTCCACACGTCGCTACAATTAATTCAGCCTGGTGTGAGCACTTGCCTAGAAGCTGGAGGGGCCTATGTCAGCTCCAGCTCTGCCACTTGTACAACCTGTTGTTTAACTTTGGGTTAGTTGCTTTCCCACAGAAGGCCCAAGATGTCTGATCTTTCAAATATGAAAGCTGAACTGAGGAAGAGATCATCGGAATACAACCCTGGGGCCAAATCCAGGCTGCTGCCTGCTTTTGTAAATAAAGTTTTATTGAAACACAACCATGCGCATTGGTTTACTATTATCTGCGGCCGCGAGGGCAGATTCGAGCGGTTGTCATAGAGACGATCTGGCCGACAAAGCCTAAAATATTTACTGCCTGCCCATTAACAGAAGAAGTTCGCCGGCTCTCGACTAGACATTTTTGGAGGTCTTTTCCTAGTCTAGAATTCTTCAGATATTTCTCTAAAACACCTAATTGTTATATAGCAGTCCTTTCAATCTCCATATATTTACTGAGTTTCTCCTATGAAGTATGCCCAACAATGCTTCAAAAGATATATATGATACGTTAACCAAACTTCGTAATGGTTTCTTTTCTTATAGGATTTAAATTATATTAACAGCTCTTGGACAATATTTTGGGGCAAATGTCTTATGATTTGATTATCACTGGTAAATAGAGCCTACCTTTTCTTCTACTAAAAATGTTGAAGAAGTTAAAAAAAAAAAACAAAAAAACCCTGTATGGCACAGGAGACTTATTGCATTAAGACATCGTTTTAACAGATTGTTTAGTTTTGGTAATATAATTTGACATCTAAACATAAGCTGAGAGGGATCTCCCTCAAAACCTTTGATAATATGATTCATTGTCAAATGTTTGTTTTGCCTATCTGGCACTCATTAATTAATTCTTTTTAATATAGCTTGGATTTACTGATTTTGAAAAAGAGAATTATTCTTATTGATGTTGCTAAAATATCCAGGTGGCTTGAATTTCACCAACTAGATAGTTTATCCTAGCACATTTGTGTAGCCCTAATCAAATCTTTACTAACAGATGTGAGAAGCCCAGTATTGGAGCTGATGTTTGTGTCTCTATGATAATTAAATTAGCTCAATAAGGAAAATAAATAAACAATAATGACCAAAATTTTCCCCTAAACTTGTATTACAGTCTTTAAAATATTTTTTCCTCCCATGGAGCCTTTCAGTAATGAAATACAAATTGAGAATTTCTAATTTAAAGATATAATTTTTTTTTTTCAAGAACTACTCATGTACTAAATTGCTTATAATCAAGTAATCAAGGAGCACTCCTTTTACCAAAAAAGCAAAACCTATACCCAAGCCAAAATTCAGAATTGAGGTTTTTTTCAACAAATTCATTATAAAGATGGAATAATCCTTTCTTTTGGCCAATAGTATAGGAAGCTTTTTTTTTCCTAAGGTATTATCTCTTCATAGTATTTTCTAATAGATAGGAAATGCCTTTCTCGGGTTGAATGATTATTTCCATATATAATTAGTTCCTGCTTACGACAGTGCTGTACTAATGTCACGGCTCAATGAATTGGCTTTATAATTCATTCATCATAGCTTCCATTGAGCTTTCGGCTCCGGGTGACAGGGCCCGCCACGAGCCAAATAACTTCTCATTTAAAGGCAATTTGTACAAATAGGAAAGGTTAGAATCCTCACATTCACCAAAGATTGAAAAGCGTTTTAAAAGCCAAGATAAAGCAGTTTCTGGAAGGCAAGTCCATGGAGGAAAGGTGGCTAATAGGTGAAGGCAGATGGCTTTCGAGGGAGACCCTGGTGCAGCCGCCATGGGGGAGGCCATGTTGCAGCTGCAGATCAGAGCACTTTTGACGGTGTTCTGTGGGAGAACGGAGACAATGCTGCCTCTGTTCCTGTTCCCTGCGCTCTGACCTTGCTGGAGGCCAAGTGGTGTCACAGCTGCACATATGGGATGGTCAGTGGTGGTAGAAAGGGGGCCAGTGTGGTCCTCCCAGGACCAAGCCCGTCTCACCCAACTCGCATGCCTGCAGGTGTGGCCACCTTTATTTGTGTATTCTGCTGTATTTATTTATTTGCCTGGCTAATCAGCTCGGGATCACATTCCCAAGCTAGATGTGTCCCTTCTTTGTTCCCTCATAAAAGAAAGAAAGAAAGAGGGGGGGAAAAGGAAAGAAAGACTTCTAATTTTCCGTAATTTCTCTGATGAAATACCTTCTTTTAAGGCCTCTTAGGCAAAGAATAAAAACATGATTTGACCACCACTTAGAAAGCACATAGGTGCATTGTTTAACACGTTATAGGCAATGTATCCACTGCAGTTTGGAAATAGCCCTGCCCCTGTTCTGTGCTCTTATTTTAATATACTCACTTCACTCAAAAAGTTCTGAGACAAGACGATGATTATTTTTTCTTTGATGAGGAGGCCTAGGATCCCTTCAGCTCGATTAGAAAAGTTGTGGGAAATGAATGTGCCAATTACTGCGAATTTTCAAATTGAATTGGAAATAAGTTACTTCCTGCTTCATGCGAAGCAAAGTGTATTTGCCTGTTAATTTAAATAATAAAATCAATTATGTGTATCGGTGACTGGTCACCTAATGAGCTAGCTCCATCCTAATACGTTATTTATCTCGTGTAATTCACATAATGAAGACGGAAGAAAGATCTTGTGTGTCATGTTGACCAGGGGAGGAAATCAAGGCTCTGAGAGCAACTTGCCTGAGTGCGCTGGGCATCAGCGAAGAAGCTGCCTTCAAGAATGCAGCTGGCCATATTTCTCCAGAGCATTTGTGAGTTGTGAGTGCATGGTTAACTTTCCATGTTTACGGAACCCACCCCTGCAAAGCATAAACTCTCAGTAAAGTTCAACCATGGTGGCAGGAAACACACTTTTGAGACAAGATCATGTGATTCCCACCAAATCACAAGACTGGGCTCTTACAGACCTGGGGTGCAAATTTAAATATGAGTATCCCTTTAATCCAAACAATGTATTGTAACTGTATTTACTTTAAAAAGATAAACTAATTCTTCCAGGAGCCTTCGGTCTATAGAACCGACCATATGTAGAGCAGAGCAAAGCATTTAGAAGATGATGTGAAATATTGACAGTCTTGTAGGATGAATTCATGGAACAGTGGGGAGAAATTTGAATAAGGTCTATAGATTATAGAATAGTACTGTGTCATTGTGAAGTTCCTGGTTTTGAGTATCGTACCGCGGCTATGTCTGAAGATGTCTTTCCATGGGGGAAATAAACATTGAAGGATTTAGGAGTAAAGGGACATCACGTCTACAATTTATTCTCAAATGGTTCAGGAAAAATAAACATATCTCTATCATCTATCTAGCCATCCATCCGTCAAGAACAACGAAGCAACTGTGGTAAGTGTGAACACTTTGGCAGTCTGGATGAAGGGTATAGGGGACTCTTTGTCCTGTTTTCGCCACGTTCCCATATATGTGAAATTATTTCAAACTTTAAAATGTAACAAAAATAGAAACTGTAAAGTAAGCGAGCCTCTAGACTAGACATCGGTTCCGGAGGGCACAATGGCAGGGGTGTAAGGAAAATGCTGGAGTGTTCTGAGACTGATCACCGCGAGAAAGGTTTTTCTCCACGTGTCTGGCGCTTGGTTCCTGGAAGCCAAAATGACCACAGACTCCTGAGAGCTAGAAGAAGATCCACTTCCCAGCCATTTTTTTGCCCACCAGAAAATATGTCTCACCAGTGCATACCAGCATAAAAAAGCACGCTATTTTCAGATTAACTGCTCCAAGTACCATAATATGTATCAACAATTACATTATTGTCTTCCTTACAGACAAATGTTTCTGTGTGCTGAATTTTCAATTTTCAATGCCAAATATTAAAATATCCCAATAAATGTAGGACGAGTACTAACACCTGGGTGAAGAGTAAGAAGCATCTTTGTGAATGTGTATTTTATACTTCAGGGAAGGTAACACACGCACATGGAAAGTAACTTCAGAACTAAACTGAGAATGTAAAGGAACTATAAAATTTAAGAGCAGGTGAGAGTACGAGTCTGGAAAAAGTAATACTCAACCTATATTTCAATTCTTAATGTATTGAGTGCTTAAAGCTTTTTCAGGTTGCCTTTGTGTTTGATCGAGAATTTTCACTAGCACCTATAAATAAAAAAAAAAACAACAACAACAAATGAATGGAAAAGACACAAATGCCGACGTGTTACAAATACTGTTGGCATCCTCGTGGTCCCTCCCGACTTAGCTGGGGCATTAAGTACTTGACGTTTAGGGACTAGGAACAGTTCTGTACTTAGTGGATCCAAACCCTGTTCCAGGCCTGGGTCTGGGACATATGCAGAGTCCCTACACTGCTACCCTTCTCTAGTCCTCAGTTTTCCCATCTATAAAATGAGGAGGCTAGCGTACATGACATTTATGATAACTTGTGGCTATCACCCTCTGGCCTGCAACATCTATGAGCTTATCTAGTTAGACAGAGGACAAGAAATCCAAGGGGAGCATTCAGATTACACTGGACGGGAATCTTATGGCACTTAATATTGCTTGAAAATGTTAAGCTACCAGCTAGCACTCAGAAGTCTTTGGGTTATGTTAATAGTGTTGTTTTAATGAGAATTTTCTTTATAATAAGAGAACTTGACCTGCAAGCGATTGTAGTTTCTTCTTAGGTTGCGTTTAGATTCACTAAAAATAACTCATCTTTCTGCTTTTTGTCCACATTCAGAGAAAGAAATGTCTCATCCTGGAAACATCATTGGAGGATTTGGTTAGTTCCATCTCTTTGCTCTCCCTCCCAAGAAGAATTTAACTAAATCGTGAAAAGTCCCCCAAATGCCAGTCTTTCACATGCCACCTTCAATATTTTTCCACCGGTACTATTATTTACTTAACATTTTTTTCCTCTGGTTCATCTTCTGAACCTTAAATGCTTGCAACAGCCTCACGCATACCAGGGGTATGCGTATCATCCTTTGGGGGTAACGATGCCCTAAAGGTTAGTAATGATAGTTACTATTTATGGTTCGCCAAATGTTCCCACATTAGCTCATTTAATCCTTACAACAACCCCCAATTTTACAGATGAAAAAATAGAAGCCTAAAAAATGGTAAACGATTTGCTGTAATTAATTACACAGATAATTCGTGAATGACTAAAATTCAAGTTCGAATCTTCTAACTCCTTATCCCCTGTCTCCTTGCTACCCCAACAACATCACAGACTCTGAGGCTCACGATTCATTTCTCTTCCTAAACGCCCGTTCCATTTCAGCTGTGTTCTCTTTCCCTAGGGCTGGGGAAGGGGGTAATGTGCTGATTTAGAAGAAAATATCCAGGGTTATATATTTTATGTTTCTTTATACTCTCAACTACACTTTATACTCTATGCTAAGAAGTATATGTTGTATATTGGAGGTTTTTAAAGACGGAAAGTCCTGACATCTTGGTTTGATTTTTGTTTCCAAACACTCATGTGCAAAAGGAACCGCTGCTCTTTAGCTCCTATAAATTGGGCTTATTTCCTTGTGAATGCAAGCGAAATTGAATTGCTCTCCCCATAGCTAAAGAAATCAGATAAGTTACTGATTGGAGCGAGATATTCTGATTTCCATTTATTTATTTTTAGCGTTAATCGTCTCAGTTGGTGAGTACGTCTTGGTTGAAAAGGAGTTAAAAATACAGTCAAAGAGATTTCCTTTCCTCCTTTCTTCCTGTGGATCGTGACCTTTGCTTTTTTCAACTTCCTCAATTTAGATTCAGTAAATTGTCATAGAGTGCCACAACACCTGCTTCGGGACTTGAGAAATTGACTTTTCCTGCAAATTACCCTGATCAGTGACCTTGTCTTGGCTACCAAAGGGTTCGGAGAAGGAGGGAGGCTGTACGTGTGGCCATGCCCCAGCCCATGATTGGTATTCAGTGCTTTGAAGTTCACAGTTATCTCTTTAACGTACAGACATATTCCGAAACAAATACCACACTACAGTCATCAACAGGGAAACCCAACTGTCGCCTCTTAAAGAAATAACATTTGATCTCTCCTGCGGTATAGACTGCGGTATAATTCAAAAGCTTCCAATTACGATTTTCTCGAAGAAGGGGACATTCGGTAGATTTGCCTTTTTGTCGCGAGCGACTATCTCAGGCAGGTCTCCGGGTGAGTCATCACGTGATGCACGAGTGATACGACAGAAGATAGAAATGTTCAGTCAGCACTCAGAGCCTGGGTCTTTCAAAAGTGCTTCTTGGGGAAGAAAATGCACGATCGGCGCCTCCTGCCACACAGACATTGGATGAGATCAAAGGTCATCCCTGGAAGCTCAAGAGGTAAAATTATATTTTTATCCTTTCGCTTTGATTTTTGGCGGCTTACCGCATTTTTAAAGAAATTAATTGCTCTGTCCAGCCAACAGGTGTTAGCCCTCAAGTGTGGGCCCAGCGGCTGGCTGCTGGGCAGGAGGCTTCAAGGCCCATAATTCACCGCAACCTTGAGCTCCCTCAAATTGGTCCGGGAGAAAGTTCTGAAAGTACTTCAAGGCCAGATGACATGGGAACCTGTGTCCCTGTCAAATATCAAAGAAAACAGTTAGACTGTAAAAATGTAAACTTATAAAGCATGCACTTAATTTTGACAAGCTTTTAGTATCAAGTTGCAGATTTTAGGCAATAAGGCGGCTTAGGCTGAAATCAGCCATAGGAAGCAGAACCTGAAAGCTCATTTCGAATTATATGGGGAGCCCCTGACTCATTTTTCCACATCTGTTCAGTTTAATTTAGACAGGGAGTTTGATGCACAATTTAGGGAATCAAACTCACTTTTTACCTGCGATTCTTATAATTCTCAGGAGCCAAAAGAAGATTTTTTCCTGTTCTTCATGAAGTTTCATACAGGTTAACTTGCACTTTGCCACTGATTAAAAGCCTTTTCGAACACTGTTTCGAACGCTGTCATGCTGTAAATGAAAACACAAGCTTTTCTTTTCTTTTCTTTTCTTTAACAATGGAAAGAGCAGGGCTTAATAAAATATTTGACCTCATACTGAGTCGGCTTAGAATGTCTCCAGAAAGCCTCGTTGCGACAGGGCCATCTGTGTCCTGTACACGGAAGGAAGGGAGACCACGAAAGTTATGATACAAAGAAAATCCAACCCTCATTTTTGTGATGAGCGGAGATTGGCATTGAAGGATGAGCCACAGCTTTGGTCTGGCTCTGGGTGTGCAGATGCATCGTGGGTATGTCAGCTCATTGGGTTACAACTAAGTACCGATGAGGTTGGGGCTGTAAGTGAGCGTACCACAGGATCACCTCTGCTCTGTTTCACCAACACATGCCGTCCCGTTTTTTATCAGTCACGGAGGACTAGATGAGTCCATGGGGGCCGGGGTGGGGGGGCGGGGGGAGAAGATCATAACCTGCCTACTAAGTGAATACTTGAACTCACACATGTCACTGGGTATGGGTGAAGGAGAGTTACCCCTGTGTGTAAAATGGCAACTTGAAAAGCAGAAACACCGTTAGAACATCGATGCCACATGTCCGCCCTGGTGGCATCTCAAGTTCTCTCCTGCCTGGAAGTTCCGGGAGTCCGTGCAAGACACCACAGGAAATGCCCAGGCAAGCTCCCTTCAACCCACACACTGGGGAGTAAACTATTGAGAAGGCTCTCCAAGCTTTAAAAAATATTCTCTGAAGGGTTAGTTGTGTTTCCTGCCGCCTCTTTCTTCCCACCCCCACTGCTCCAAAAAACATTGGCTCGGTGACCAGGCTGCTGATATCACAATATGCTTTCTCACATTGAAACGAGGCAGAACTTCAGCATGTGAATTGTATTCTCCACAACATATGGTGGAGAAAACAGACAGTGGGAAGGGACGTGATTTGTGACTGTTCACCCCAATGTGCGTTCTCTTGTGTTGCCAGAAAATGATAGACTTAAATAAATTGCTCTTTTTGGAATTTATACTCGTGCCTTATTCTCATTTTGAAAAAATGAAAAAGAAAATCCTCACGTCCATGTAGAAATTCCCATTTATTTATGTGGTTCCCTGGCCTGCCCCCCTCCTCCCCCTGACTTCCTTACCCCAGCAGAGCCGAAGGCATTTTTGGATATGGAGACTGCATATCCCTTTGCAGTCGAGATGAACAAGAAAAGGGGATGAGCTGAAAGAGGAGGGGAAGCAATTAGTGTGGAATCCTAAACTGCAGATTCTTCTCAGAAATTTTTATGGCTGTTCTTGGGCAGCTGAGGAGAGACTGGCTTTACTTAGAGAAACTATTAAGCCTGGTGCGAATTAATTTTTGTTAGTCTACGTTTTCCGTTTTAATTTTGTCAATTGCGGCGCCCATTGTTGAGAAAAAATTAGTACCTTTAACGCTGTCTCAACATAAATCTCATCTTCAGTCTGTTAACATTCAGCTGTGGCGAGAATAATTAGATGAAGTGTTTTTTAAGTATTATTTACAAATATGCTGGCAAAGGCATGATTTAAAGAGGCATTTTCTTTAATGGATTTAAAGACAGGCAAACGAAATTAATCAAGAGAGTCTTGCCATTCTTAATTTTATGGTTTGTTGCTGGGGGAAGAGCAGCCTGCCATGGTGCTGATAGAGAGCAGCCCTACGCGAGCGCATCACATGCCCTACAGAGAAGGAAGAAGCAAATGAGGCCACCATAAGATTTAGAATGCCTGAAGATCACAGAGACAGGCTGGAAATGATCCAGGGGTCACAGTGGACCAGACATAGAGTCACATATATAACCCTGCTTGTAGATAAAGAAGTGAGGGGGTGGACAGACAGAAGATACAAGGCTGTAAAACTGCGAGATTGGGAGAAAACACCGGTGGGCAGTTCTGCTTCTACCAAAAAAGAGAGAAGGGGCAAGGTTTGAGGTATATCCAAGCAGAGCCACAAAATTTACAATAGGGTTGAAAACCCACAGACACGAGGAGGAACAGCAGTGGGGATACAGAGATACAGGGTATTGGCCAATTTAGGCTCCTGCAGACCACGGCAAGCCGTGCAGCCTGGCTCTGTACAGGGGAGCCTATGCCAGCATGGTGTCAGAACTTGGGCAGATGGCACGATGACCACTGGGGCCAGTCGGGTCAGTTTCTTCACCCTGACGTCCCGGGTGGGCCCAGCCCCTCTTTCCAGTCAGTCCCACGCGCCTCCTCTCTTAGTTTCGATGCTCCAGCCGACCTGGATTGGTCCCTGTCTCTCCCCAAATCCTATGTTTTCTTAACTGGCTAGATAGAGCACCTGTTCACCCGTCTCCAAATGTACAAATCCTTTCCATGCATTTATTTAGTATATTCCGTGGCAACCATTCATCTCATTTTAGAGATAAAGATAGTAAAGCACAGGGATATTAAATCATTTCTCCCAAATCACGTCAGTGAAGTCTGCCAGAATTCAAACCCCGCTGGTCAGATTCTAGAGTTCAAGCTCTAGTCAAAGCAACTTTACCATGTAAGACATTTCAATGAAACGTCTTCAACCTGTCTTCTAACAGAGGGTGAGATACTCCGGGCCAATATCTGGATATCGACCTTACCTTTCCTTTTTAGTTGGCGAGCTGTTTCCTCTGTCCCATTGCTAATTTTCTCTCTTGCTTGCTGTAGTGGGCCAAATAGTGTTCCCCCGTGATATTCATGTCCCATCTGGAACCTTGGAATGTGATCTTATTTAGGAAAAAGATCTTTGCAGATATAATTAGGTAAACTAAGATGAAGTCATATTAGATCAGGGATCAGTCCTCGAATCCAATGACTGATGTCTTTGCAAAAAGAGTAAAGGGAGACCCAGGAAAAATTCCACATGACAGTGGAGGCAAAGACTTGATGCGGCTACAATCTGGTGAAAGCCAACGACTGTAGGGAGCCACCGGAAGCTAGTGGGGGACAGGAAATGGTTCCTTCTAGAGCCTTGAGAGCAAGGGCAGCTCAGTTGCCCCCTGGTCTCTGACTTCTGGCCTCTTCAACGGTGAGAGAATAAATATCTGTTGCTTGTGGCATTTTGTTATGGCAGTTCTGGGAAATCAGCACTCCCGCTTTTTAACTCTGTTATCCCATTGGATCATGGTTAGGTGCCTTAATCTTTGTTTCTTTTTGTTTTTCCCCCAAAGAAATGAGATAAAAATGTATATAAGTAAAATTAAATTTCTTTGACAGTTTTAGAAGAAAGTGGCTAAAGATACCTTTCCCTCAACGTAGGAAGTTCTGGCTTAAAACACGGAGCGTGTGGCCTATGTGAAAAACCACTCTAGAAAAGGCTAGGGTGGGACGTGGTCGCCAAAACTGGGTGCCGCAAGAGGCCAACATGATGGCTGATGGGGAGGGGTGAGACGTGCATTTTAAGAGCACACAGACAATGGTTTCAAATGGCCCTAACCTGAAAGTTACAGGCACAGTTGCCCCCAGATCCAGACTGATCTGTCAACCAGTTGCCTCTCAGAAGGGCAACCCCACACGGGGCTGTCCTGTGGGTGTGCCCGCCAGGGTTAGGGGGTAGCTCTCGTTTGACTCAGCCTGAGATTTGTAAACTCCATCCTCGTCTCCTCCCCTTGGTGGGCTGTGAGTTTTCCCTGGGCAACGTGCCTTTGTCACTTACTTCTTCGGCACTTAGCGTGATTCTTCCTAATCTCCCCATGAGTAAAGTTGGTTGAATCAAATATCTGACAGTGAAAAAAGAAAGATGCTCCTCTCTGTCCCGAGAAATACTTAATGTATTCAAGATGGAGGACATTTAGGATAGTTATCATGGTCTCCTAATACCTCTGGGCCGGGGCTGTGAGTCTGATCAAAGATTTCAGTACGAATGCTAACACCTAACCACGCGCCTTAAAAATGTTATTACCCAGGATGCCTGGGTGGCTCAGTGGGTTAAACATCCAACTCTTGATTTCGGCTCAGGTCATGATTCACCGTTCATGAGATCGAGCCCCATATCAGTGCAGAGTCTGCTTGGGATTCTCTCTCTCTCTGTCTCTGTCTCTCTCTCTCTCTCTCTCTCTCTCTGCCCCTTCGTCACTCGTGCCTGTTCACAGGCTCTCTCAGAATATATAAATAAACATTTTTAAAAAATGTTATTACCCAACTGCTTATATCAGACCAATCCACAATTTTGGGGTTTTTTCCCCCCAAAGAAATTGGATAAAATTACTTCGAATTTTTTTATATCAAACCTATCCACTATTGACTGGAGGATAAATCAGTTGATATGGAAATATTCATATCATGAGTTACTATTTTTCAAGCAAGTTCACATGCACAGTCTCCTCTGATCTGAACCAAAGCTCTGTAAAGTAAGTGAAGTGGCTATTAGTCCATTCTAAAGAAGAAAAAACAGAGCCACAAAGAACAAATGAACTTGTCCTAGAGTCGGGGAATAGACTCCTCACGGGGCTTTACTCCGGAAATTACCTTAGTCACTATCCATTAGACCCCAGAACAGGAATCTGACGCTTTAAACCTATGGTCTGATAGGTCCAGCGAGGACCAGGACAACCAAGGATGTGAGCTCACATACCATGAAGCATCAGAAGGTGGAGTTGTGGAGTGGATCCAGAACACTAACCAGACAGGTGGCAGGCCCCAAAACCCCTCTGGTCTCCACAGCCGGACCTGTAAAGTGAAAGATTTGCAACATCTGGTCTCACAGCGTGTTCTTCGTTCTGAATGCTGAGGCCAACCCCACCAGCCTCTTTCTCATCTTGTGTAGATTTTGCACTTGGGTGTTTTAGTTTGTTTTTAACCATGTGAATTTCTTCCTTTTCTCCCTCAAGAACAGGCAGCTAATGTACCAAACACACACGTGCAACAAAATTTTATAGTTTTGAGTGAATGTAGCATTCAAATTGTGAGATATTTCTTTTTTGTGTGTGAGTTGAAGAAAATGATAGTTTCGGTTCTGCATCATAAATTGGATATAGGAGCATAATTCAGCACAGGGACACAGAGCATGGTCAGAGGATGTTAACTAATGGCTTTGTGATTGTATTAGGGAGTCCCCAGGGTTGACAAAACTTCAACTTGGTCGAATTTGGATTTTAGACATTTACTTGCCCGTATTAATTGTAAACAGATCAAGAGGATGCAAATTAATTATTCCCTCGCAGAGGTTTGTTGTTTAAACCAAAAAGGAATAGTTCTTTCTCAATAAATGACCTGTCGCCACTTTACCCGGGTCTCTCCTTCGCAATCCATCTTGGGCTCCAATGCTGGATGCGTCTTTCTAATGCCTTTCCTTCCTCGTGTTACTCTTCCCCCCCCCCCCCATGACATTTACGAGCTCTCCTTCCTGGCCAAGGAAAGTCCCAGTCTCACCTGTCCTACCTCTTGGGTCCCCCTTCCCCCTATGTCCCTTTATAAGCATTCCTTGGTGGAGGGTGCTGAAGGCATGTCTATTCATTGTACTTCAAAAAAAAAAAAAAAAGGTGGAGACCCACCCTAGGGCCTTTCCTTCCTTCTCTTCTTTGGCTGAAATCTCTTCTCCCTCTACATCTTAAACTTATTTCCCAGGCCAACTTAGCCCAAAAATAACAGAAGCAGTTACCTGTCTGTACCATTCACTTAGCACCTTCTCATTTCGTCATCTCCAGGGCTGGTCTCCTCAGTCGGATAGGAAACTCCCTGAGGACAGAGACTGAGCCTTCTTGTCCCCAGAGATTGCCTCGGACAGAAGTAATAGGCAACAGATAAACCCTGACAAGAAACAAGACAGGTCAGCCAGACCCTGACCTACTTGGGAAAATGGTCTCTCCTCATTATACTGCCTTGGATCTGTTAGTGAACCATTGTTGATGATCTCAGTAGAGTCGGTGTTATCATCTGCCAGATCTCAATTCCTTGTTCTCAAACACTTCCTTTTTTATTATGGTTTTATAAAAGGTATCTCGTCCTTCATTGTATTGCCTTATTCCACCCTCGTCTTCAGTCGTTCTACATTTGATTCTCTTAAATCTGCACGCAGCAATCTGATTAAACAGAGACATTCCCTACGCTGTATCCCCAAGAGAAAGCTCCATGGCCACTTCCTCCTTGCTCTCTGCCTCTTGCAGAACTATGTAGGCAGATGGTACAGATTCAAACTCGCGAAATGTTTCCATCATGTGAGATTCTTTGGTGCCCCCCCCCCAAATTCTCAGCTGCAGTGTGCTTTGTAATCCGGGATCAGGACGGGTACCATCTCATTTCATCATTACACATTCCTCCAAAGGGTTCCATGTTTCAGAGTGCGGCACACGCAAAGGCAGGTAGAAGAAACACTGCAGGATTGGGCCTCCGTTGCACAGAAGGAATCTGAAATTCAAAGAAGATGCCATTTCTCCAGCTTGGGTCCAGATGAGGATTCAGAATATAACTCAAGACTTTCAAAAGATGATTCATGAGTTGGAGGAGTTATGGTGTGGGATTTTTGAAGGGGGTGGAGAAGTAGTAAATTCCCATTCTCTCACTGATTCCAAACAAGTCTTCTCATGGCTGGAACCTGGAAGCATTAGAGTAGGTAAAATATTCTCCATTTAGATGATAGGGAAGAAAGCCTTCTGAAAAGATTAGTTCACATAATTCTCTATAAAAGAATTATTTATCTCACAAAGGGAAACAAACAATCCAATTGGTTCATATAAATCTTATAAGTCTTTGCTGAGTCCTGGGTTTTTTCTGATTTTTATACTACCATTTCCCTTTCTATAAAACTGGGATAATAGTATTTGCCTCACCCCTTTTATAGGGTTCCCAGCAGGATCGAATAGGATAAAAGATAAGAAAGTACTGAGAGTGTATAAAGAAGCCTAAATATAAGGGAGCGTTGTTTTTATTCAGTGAAGGTTTTGGATAGTCTTAATGATTGAATGTTTCTTTAGAAGAACTTGCTGACTACTTATCTCTAGGTTTTACATCTAAGTTTGCTTTGTTTACCTACTCTGCAGTATATACTTTTGAAATTATTATTTTTTAATAAAAATATTTATTTTCTTTAAAAATACAGTAAGTGAGAACCTCAGCTTCTGGGAAGATGAAGTAGAGGTACTTTTCCCCATCCTTGCCTCTGAATATAGCTAAAGATCTTGGATATGGCATATAAAACAAGCGTAAGGCAACTCTGAATGGCAGAGAGAATAAGGCAGATGCACTGGGACCCACAGGACGTAAAGAACAGCACAGCGATGAGTCCCCTGAATTTCCTTTTTGCTTCATATACCCTAAATGAGGTGCTGGGGAAGCTGGTAACCTGGAAATGCCAACAGATGCAGACCAAAGAGCCCCAACAAAAAGCCTGCTCTCTCTAGTCAAAGGTCAAAGAAGGGGCAGTCTAGCAAGAAAGAAAACTTCACTCAAACTGGCAAAATGATGATACTGGTAGACTGATAGATTATGTATACATAATGTAATACCTGGAGCGACCACTTTAAAAGCTCTAGAAAGAGAAGACACCACAAATAAATCAAAATTGAATTCTTAAAAATGTTTATGGGGGTCACAGGAGGTCAGGAAAAATAAAACAAGAAATGAAAATAGAAAGCACAAGCAAAAGAAAATGACAAGCTGAAGACCTAACGTATCAATGATAATTTTAAATGCAAATGATTTAAGTACATCAATTACAACACAGAGAATGAAAAAGTGGATTGGAAAATATGATCCGAGTATAGTCTGCCTACAAGAAACTCACTTCAAATTTAAAATGATAGGCTAGGTGAAAATAAAAAGATTGAAAAAGATGCAAATATTAGTCAAAGACAAGCAAGACTTCACAAAGAGAAAAGTGACCAGTGACAAAGACAGACATTATGTAGTGATGAAAGGGTCAATCCACAAGTGCTAACCATGTATGCACCTCATAACAGAGCTATAAAATATATGAAGCAAAAACTGATAGAACTGAAAAAATAAATAGACAAGTCCACAATAATAGTTGGATACAAGCATCTCTGTCAATAATTGATAAAACATCTGGACAAAAAACCAGCAAGTCTATAGAATAACTCAACAACATTATCAACCATTAAGATCTAATCAATATTTAGAAAATTTCTACTCAACAATAGTAGAAAACCCATTCTTTTCAAGTGCCCATGGAACATATACCAAGATAGATCATATCCTGGGCCAAAACAAACCTCAACAAATTTAAAAGAATTTAAATCAAACAAAGGGTGTTCTGTGACCACAATGAATTCAAACTAGAAATCAATAACAGAAAGATAAGAAAAAAAACCTTCAAACACTGAGAAACCAAACAACATACTTCTAAATAACCCATGGGTCAAGGGAAAAGTCTTATGGGAAATCAATAAACACATTGAATTAAATAAAATGAAAATACAGCATATCAAAATTTGTGGGACACACATGAAGTAGTCCGAGAGGGAAATTTATAGTACTAAATGCATATATTAGAAAAGAGAAAAGTTTCATATCAATAATCTAAGCCCCCACCTCAAGACCCTAGAAGAATAAAATAAACTAAAAGAAAGCAAATAATAAAAACATGACCAGAAATCAGTGAAACTGAAACAGAAAAATGATAGACAAAATCAATGAAACTACGATCTGGTTGTTTAAAAAATTAAAATTGGCAAACCTGTACGAAGACTGAAAAAAAGAGAAAAACAAAAATGACCAATATCAAGACTGGAATATCAATATAGACACCAAAAACATCAAAAAAAATAATAAAGCAATACAGTAAAATTTGGATTGCAAGTAACCTGTTCTGCGAATGTTCTTCAAGACAAGCAAACATTTCTAATAAATTTTAACTTGATAAACGAATGATGTCTTGCAATACAAGTAGTAACACCGAATGTCACATGATCACAACCTAGCCAATGGTTCTTGAAATTTGCTTTGATATACAAGTGCTTTGGATTACAAGCATTTTCCCCCAGAATGAATTATGACTGTAAACCAAGGTTTTACTGTACAAAAAACAGAACGAAACAACAACAACAAAAAAACCTGTATACATAAATTTAACAATTTAGATGAAATGTAGCAATTAATGGGGGGAAAAAAGGAAACTACCACAACTAACCCAATATAAAATAGATAATTTAAATAGCCCTATAAGAATTAAGAAAATTGAGTTTATAATTTTTTAAAAATCCAAAAAGAAATGTCCAAGCCCAGATGGTTTTTCTGGAGAATTCTACCAAAAGTTTCAAAATTAACATGAATTCTACACAATAAAATTGTAATAAATAATAGAAGAGGAGGGAACATGTCCCAATTTATTTTATAAACTTAATATAATTACCTTGAAACCAAAACCAGAGAAATATAGTACCAAAAATAGAAAACTATAGACCAATATTCTTTATGAGTAGAGATTCAAAGGTCCTTAACAAAATATTGGCATGTAGAGTTTAGCAGTATATAAAAATAATTATAGGGGCGCCTGGGTGGCGCAGTTGGTTGAGCGTCCGACTTCAGCCAGGTCACGATCTCGCGGTCCGTGAGTTCGAGCCCCGCGTCAGGCGCTGGGCTGATGGCTCAGAGCCTGGAGCCTGTTTCCGATTCTGTGTCCCTCTCTCTCTGCCCCTCCCCCGTTCATGCTCTGTCTCTCTCTGTCCCAAAAATAAATAAACGTTGAAAAAAAATTAAAAAAAAAATAATAATAATTATATATCATGATTAAGTGGAACTTATTTTAGGGATGCAAGTCTGAGTCAGTATTTGAAAATTCACTGTAATCTGTGATAATGACAGGTTAAACAAGAAAAATCACTTGACCGCATCAACTGATGCAGAAAAAGCATTTGGCTAAATTCAACACCCACTCATGATAAAAAAAAAAAAAAACTCTTGTAAAAATAAGAATAAAGAGAATTTTCTCAATTTGATAAAGAGCATCTACCAAAAACCTACAACTAATATTCTATTTAATGGTGAAGAACTGAATGCTTTCCCCCTAAGATATCCACTCTTACTGCTCTTTGCAACATAATACTGGAATTTCTAGCCAGTGTGATAAGGCAAGAAAAAGAAATAAAAAGCATACAGATCAGAAGGAAAAATAAAACTGCCCCTATTTACCGATGATATGATGCTCTATGTAGAAAGTTCCAAGAAATCTAAAATAACAAAACAAAACAAATACACACACACACACACACACACAAACCCTCCTAGGACTGATAAGTGAGTTCAGTACAGTTACAGGATATAAGATACGTATGCAAACATCAACTGTATTTCTATACACTAGCAATGAACACAACAACAAAATTAACGACACAATACCATTTATTTATTTATTACTGTTTCAAAAAATAAAATCCTTAAGTGGAAAGCTAACAAAATACGTACAGGACTTGTAAGCTGAAAATTATACGACACTGGTGAAAGAAACCAATTAAGGTCTAAATATATGGAGAGACATACTTTATTCATAAATTGCAAGATCCACAATATCAAGGATGCAAATTCTACCCAAATTTATGGGCAGATTTAACATAATTAACATCAAAATTTCAGCAAATTTTTGTGTAGATATAGGCAAGATCATCCTAAAATTTATTGACAAAGAGACTTTGATAGTTCAAACAAATTTTAAAAAGAAAAAAGAATAGGAAGGATCAGTCTACTTCAAGATTTATTATATGGCTATAATAATCAAGACTATGTGGCAGTGGCACAGTGATAGACCAGTAGAACAGAATAGAAAACCCAGAAACAGACCCACCCAAATATACCCAACTGATGTTTTGCAAAAGCAATTCAATGGGTGAAAGATAGCCATTTCAACAAATTGGTGCTATAGCAATTGAGCATCCATAGTGAGGAAAGTAAATCTTGACCTAAGTCTCATACTTTTCCTAATAATGAACTCAAAAGAGATCACTAACTTAAATGTAAAAGGTACAACTAAAACTTCCAGGAGAAAAATAGAGAAAAAAATAGAGAAACTAGGGGCTAGTCAAAGAGTTAGATTTGATGACAAAAATCACATACCACAAAGGAAAATCTGATAAATTGCACTTTACAAAGGTTTAAAACTTTTGCTGTGGAACCAACTCCATTAAGAGAATGAACAGACAAGCTGCAGAATGGGAGAAATTATTTGCAAACCACACACCTCACAAAGGACTAGTATCTAGGATATACAAGACTCTCAAAACTCAAGAGTGGGAAAGCAAACAATCCAATTTAAAAATGGGCAAGGGGCACTTGGCTGGCTCTGTCGATGGAGCATATGACTCTCGATCTTGGGGCTGTGAGTTCAAGTCCCAGGTTGGGCATAGAGATTATTTAAAAGTAAAATCTTTTTTTTAAAAAAATGTGCAAAAGACATAAAAATTTCACTGAAAGAATACACAGATGTCAGGGGCAGCTGGGTGGCTCAATCAGTTGAGCATCCAACTTTGGATTTCAGCTCCGGTCATAATCCCAGGGTCGTGGAACCGAACTCCATCCAGGTCAGGCTCTGCACTGAGAGTGAAACCTGCTTAAGATTTGTGCTCTCTTCCTCTGCCTCTCTGCCCCCTCCCCCACTCATGCTTTCTCTCTCTCTAAAAAAAAAAATACACAGATGGCAAATAAGTATGTGAAAAGATGTTCAACATCATTAACCGTTGGAGAAATTCCAACTAAAACCATGCACTGTTACTACAAACCCACCCAAACAGGTAAAATTAAAATAATAAGAACAGCAAATGCTGGAGATGATGTAGAAAAAACTGGGTCACACGTGTATTGCTAATGAGAATGTAAAATGGTATAGCGACTCCAAAATATTGCTTGTCGGTTTCGTAAAAAATTAAACACGCAATTACTATACCACCCAGCAGTTGTGTTCCTGGGCATTTATCTTGGAGAAATGAAAACTTATGTTGACACACAACCTATGAGCTCAGGTTTATAGTAGCTATATTTGTAATAACCTAAACTGGAAACAGCCCAGGTGTTCCCCACAGGTGAACGATTAAACTCTGGTCCACCCATACTATGGGATATTACTCAGGAATAAAAAGGAAGGAACTCCTAATACACATAACTATCTGAATAAATATTTTGAGAATTATGCTAAATTAAAAAGATCCAGTCCGGGGCGCCTGGGTGGCGCAGTCGGTTGGGCGTCCGACTTCAGCCAGGTCACGATCTCGCGGTCCGGGAGTTCGAGCCCCGCGTCAGGCTCTGGGCTGATGGCTCGGAGCCTGGAGCCTGTTTCCGATTCTGTGTCTCCCTCTCTTTCTGCCCCTCCCCCGTTCATGCTCTGTCTCTCTCTGTCCCAAAAATAAATAAACGTTGAAAAAAAAAATTTAAAAAAAAAAAATAAAAAGATCCAGTCCCAAAAGATTACATACATACATCTTTCCATTTATGTTACATTCCTGAACGACAAAATAACAAATATGGAGAACAGATTAGTGGTTGCCATGGATTAAGGAGGATCCGGATGACAGGGAAAGTGGATATAGTTATAAAAAGGCAACGTGAGGCATCCTTGCAGTGAGAGAAATGTCCTGTGTCTTGACTTTATCGATGTCTCCTGTTTATGATATTGTACTATAGTTTTACAAGATGCTGTCATTGGGAGAAACAGGGTAATGGATACCAGAAATCTGTGTTATGTTTTGCCACTCTTTGAATCTATAATTTCTCAAAATAAAAAGTTTAATTTAAAAAAAAAATCCATAAAAAAATCTGACTGGATTTCAGCTCAGGTCACGATCTTGCAGTTCGTGAAATCAAGCCCTACATCGGACTCTACTCTGACGGTGAGGAACCTGCTTGTGATTCTCTCTCTCTCTCTCTCTCTCTCTCTCTGCCCCTCCCCCACTCACATATGTGCAGGCTCTCTCTCTCTTTTAAAATAAATAAACTTAAAAAAAAACACTTTTACTCTTATTGTTTATTAATAGAAATTATTCCCCATTCCTATCAGCCAGTTGTCTCTCCTGGATTTAGGGAACAAATTTTAGAGTTTTGTTTCTCAACAAGGTTTCACTTCCGTTACCATAACATGTCTAACTTTTCTGCTTTAGACAGCAAGTAAAACACCGATCTGTCTTCTTCCTGTCTGGAGATATATTTTTGATGAAACAATATGAACTAAGAGATTTCTTTTGGTTTTAAATCAGAAAAATATTAACTTCCATCATGGATTTTCCTTTTCAGGCTATAGCAGTTTACCCTGTAATCTTTCAGTGCGAAAGGGCACGTCATAACATTCGAGGCAACATTTTCCATTCAAACACATGGAAAGATCCCATGGCATAAAGGCGCTGAGAAAACAATGTCCTGAGATCAGCAGTCCTCAGTCAAAACTCACTGATTCATTCGACAAATTCTCATCTATGTGACAAGGAGCCAGATCCTGGACCAGACTCTGAGAACTCAAGAGCATAGCAAGGCAGATATGGTCCCCAATCTCCTGGAGCATACAACTGGTGGGGAGACCAACATCAGCCAGTCAATCACATGAGTAAACGTAAAATCACAACTGTAGAAGGGCCTCCAAAGAAAGGCACACCACGCCATGCACTATGCGCTATGCCCCAAGTCTGGGGCGGTGGGAGGGGGATTTACAGAAAGCCTCCCTCAGGCATGGCCATCATACTGAGGCATGAAGAATGAATACACATTCCAGACGATGAGACCAACCTGTGCAAAGGTCCTGGGACAGGGGGAAGCGGGGCAACTTCGGGCAGCCAGAGAGCAGAAAATGGGAAAGAGAAGGGTGAAAGGCAAAGCCGCTGGGATGCCTCCGGAAGGACTTCAGTCTTTTCTAAGAGCAATAAGAAGCCACCGACGTGTTCTATGTAGAGGGGTGACGTGCTCAGATCGTCACTGTAAGATGATTGCCCTGGCTGTAACATAGAGCATACCCTGGGAGAAGAAAAGTGGAAAAGGGAGATCAGTTGGGAGGCCATTGCAGCAGATAAAGAATACGGTAGTAAGGCAACAAGTGGAGATGTTTTTAAGAAATACGTGTCAAGGAAAGCAGACAAGTTTGGTATAGCATACTGGAAATACAAGCAGAGGGAATCATGGAAGGCGACTCTTCGGTTTTTGGGTTGTGCCGTAAGATAGAAGATTGTATTTTTGACTAAGATAGGGGACCCTGGAAGATGGCCCGCTTTGGGGGAAAGAGCCTGAGTTTTGTCTTATTCCTGTTGAGTTGAAGGTCTCCTGGGAGACAGCAAGCGCAGAGGTCAAGGAGCAGCTCGGAGTGGAAGGGAACTCCCGACCGAGGATATAGTGTGCAAATGGCCTGAGGCAGGGCTTGGTGTGGATGAGATGATCCGAGCAGTGGTGAGAAGGGAAAGACCTCAGCCTGAGCCCTAGGCAATGTCAGCATTTAACATTCTGGAAGAGGAGGGGCCTGGGCAGTGAGAAGAGTGGTTGTAGAGACAGGAAGAACACTAGGAAAGGTGCCCTCCCAGAGGACGAAGGAACAGTGCGCAAAAGGCGTGTGACCCACTGGTCCCATAAAATGAGGACTGAAAAGAAGTCCCCTTAATTATAAACCTAACATTCACTGGTGACTTCAGCAAAGCAGACTGGTGGGACCAGAAGCCAGATTGGAGGAAACAAGGAGCAAGTTCAAGTGGAGGACCCAGAGATGAATTAATTTCGAGAAGTTGGTTACTGAGATCATGAGAAAGACAGGAGTGTGGCCGCTGGGGGAGGGGAGATTGAGGACCAAGGAAAGATTCTTTATCTTCTGTGAGATTTGAGCAGATTTGAAAGCCAATAGGAAGGATCCATTTGAGAAATGTCAAGTTTGTGGAGGGGATGGGGCAGTCAGTTAACAGTGGAGGTTCCTGGAGAGGCCAGGAGGGGGTGGGATGGGAAACACATGTGTAGGATTTGGTCTTGTGGGGGTGGGGGGCAGAGAGAGAGAGGCGGAGAGAGAGAGAGAATCCCAATCAGGCTCCATGCTGTCAACACGGAGCCCAACAGGAGGCTCAAACTCATGAATCGTGAGATCATGACCAGAGCCGAAATCAAGAGTTGGACATTTGTCCCACTGAACCACCCGGCTCCCCTACGAGTTGGTCTTAAACAAGAGAGGAGGCGAGAATAGAGAACAGGTTGTACATCCAGAGGGTGAGAAATGGGGGATTCTCAGCTGAAGGTGTCCAAATTTTCTGTGAAGCAGGAGGAAGTGTGGCATGGAGGGCTGAGGGGTATTTGCTGTCGGGGAATTTGCAATCCCACCCAAGTGACTTCCCCCTTCAGCTACTGTTGGGACATAGAAGCCACCCCAGCTCTTCAAACGGGGCAGATTTAACGCAAAGAAGTGTTAATAACACAAAAACGGTATTAATTCAGTAAATGAAAGGTTTAAAAAGACAACTTTAAGACATCACGGAGGAAGCTACTGCAGAAGGCAATCACTCCCACCCCCATCCTAGGGCTGGTGAGACAAAGGGAAGAGGTTCGAACAGGAAAATTTGGATGCTTCCAAGAGAGGACAGGTGGGGTGGGACCCAGGCCTCTGAGGAGGAAGCCCTGGGCAAAATGCGTGTCCCTAAGGGGCACCGTGAGCCTAGCACTGCCAGGGTTAGGAAAAGGGTGAACTCGATTCAGCCACTGCCTCAGAGAGGAACTTCGGGGGAGCTGCAGAGGAGAGCAGTGAGGTCTGGCGAGGCTGACAGAAGCAGGAAGCCGGAGTTAGGACCACGTCTGTCCTTCCGCCTCCCCCCCACCTCGAGCCAGCCCTGCCGGCAGAGCTTTAGAAGGAGCCGCTGACAAGTTCAGGAACGGGCTGGGCCGAACCCAGCCCAGTGTCCCACCTTGAGTATCAAAGAGGAGGCGCAGAGCTGAGAGTTCTGGAATTCTAAGGAGTTCCTAGATGGGCTTTAATTTATGTCCGTTTTCTGCCTTGTCAGTGAGATCATGCTGGACATACGATAGGTGCTCAATAAACAGGCACGGAGTTGACAGGGGGACCCCATTTCTGAAGACAAATCTTCCGGCGTTTAGACCTGCCATGCTGACTTAGGAGGGAGCCAGATGCCCAGTGGGGATGCCAAACTTGTGGTCCTCACTAACTGATCCCCACTTCATTTTCACCTGTATGGAGATGGGGCTGGGAGGGGTCTTTTCTTTTTCTTAATGCTTTTTTTAAATATTAACTTGAGAGCTATCCCCATTGGATGAAATTTGATGTATTCAGCAAAGTAGAAAGAAATATATTTTTAAAAAACGTTTTAAGTGTACTTATTTATTTAGAGAGGTAGAGAGAGGACACAAGCGGGGGAGGAACAGAGAGAGAGGGAGAGAGAGAGAATCCCAAGCAGGGTTCGCACTGTCAGCACAGAGCCCAATACGAAAAACCATGAGATCACGACCTGAGCCAAAATCAAGAGTCAGATGCTTAACTGACTGAGCTACCCAGACGCCCCAAAAGAAATATATATATATATATATATTTTTAATGTTTATTTATTTTTGAGGGAGACAGAGCATGAATAGGGGAGGGGCAGAGAGAGAGGGAGACACAGAATCCGAAGCAGTCTCCAGGCTCCAAGCTGTCAACACAAAGCCCAACCTGGGGCTCGAACCCACAAACTGCGAGATCATGACCTGGGCCAAAGTCGGACGCTTGACCGACTGAGCCACCCAGGTGCCCCAACAAATATATTTTTGAAACCACCCAGTATTCTACTACTGAAAGACAAATTTTGGTAATGATTATTTCTATAGTCTTCCTGACTTTTTATGCATACTTTGTTTTAATGTTATACCATTATAGTCATGTAAGTACAAAACTTAATGTTCTGATTGGTTTTTTTCACTTTATCCTATGTGACAAACATCTTCCCTCCATAAGCATAGTTTTTATTGTCTATGCACTATTCACCTGACCATGCTCTAATGATAGAGCATTCGGTGATACCTGCTTCCTCGTTCCAATATATGCTTCAATATACATCCTGTGCCTAACAGCTTTTCTGTACTCAATTGTTTCCCTAAAAAAAAAAGAAAAAGAAAAAGAAAAGTGACTCGGCAGTAACTACTGAATCGAAGGGTATAATTTAAGAAAAAGTGTGGGGGTCTGGGTGGCTCAGTTGGTAGGCGTCCAACGTCAGCTCAGGTCATGATCTCCCGGTTTGTGAGTTCAAGCCCTGCATCGGGCTCTGTGCTGACAGCTCAGAGCCCGGAGCCTGCTTTGAATTCTGTGCCTCTCTCTCTGCCCCTCCCCTGTTCACGCTCTGTCCTTCCCTTTCTCTCAAAAATAAATAAACATTAAAAACAATTATAAAAAAAAAAAAAGTGTGACAGTCTTGACGTTGGAAAATGCCGTTAAGAACCACAGCTGAATTCGGACCCAACTAGCTGTATGTGATTGTGTGTGGAGGCCCTGGGAGCCCAAGACAGCAGGGAATTTCACTCTTGCTTCTTGGTCAGGGAGAAAGACAAGCAGGGCTTGAGTATTAATACTTCGTCCGTGCTGGGCAGCTAGTGTCTGAGCCTCACGTACAGAAACCTAGAGACAGGGCTGGGAGTTGTGCTTTGGCAGGATTTGAACTCGTTGTCTGCAGCGTGCAGAGCATCGTGGGGAACACAACGGCGGCCGCTGGCCTTGCCACTTTGCGGCCATGTGGAACCAGCACTCTTGTCGAGGAATCCATTTTGTCGCTCACCGTGGGTCTTGGCAGCGGGGGTGGTGGTGAACCATCCCTTCTGTGTGACTTCCTGGGGAAGAGGCAGGAAGAACTATCTGTGACTGTTTGTGAATGTGGTCATTCGAGAACCTTCTGGGGATGACGGCCTCACGGAGCCAGGGATGTGTGGTTTATTCATTAACGTAGAGTCATGTACCCTCCCAAGCTGGTGAAGCCTGAGAAAATCAGGGCTGATGCTTTTCTTTTATTAAATTATCATCACCAGATATTCATTGTACAATGTGTATTGTAAAATTGGGTAATGTAATGTGCATTGTGAAATGTGGAAACTGGTTTCCTAAAACTCCTTTTAAAACGGTCTCCCTGAGACGGGCAGAGGAAGGGAGACATGGAGAGTTAAAACC
>NW_024412404.1:55022300-55038507 GCF_014898765.1 Herpailurus yagouaroundi
CCCCCCCCCCCCCCGGGGTTGTGGGACACCCTCATGAGAAAACACAGCAAACGTGTAGACAAGAAAGCCAGACTCATTTCAACCTTACATCAAAGTGATTGAAAACAGGACGGAGGTAGATTCTGCTCAAGTCCGCGAGGGAGAAACTCCATCTACCAGCCTTAGAAGCCATTCAAAGGAACTTTCTAGCAAGAGAAAACATGGAGGGTATTTGCTGCCTCCCTTTCTCCTGGGAGCCCCCGGATTCTTCAGGGGACCCCTGGGCCCTTTCCTAAACCTGCACAGGCGATCGGGAATGCAATTTGGCCAGAAAGACCCTCGGCAAATGCTTACCCGGCCGCTGAGCGGGGATTCCCGTTGGAGTTTTCTGCCGAACAAAATGACTTGAAAATGATCCAGTCAATGACAAAGCACTGTTGGCAAACGGAGCCCTTGCAAGTCCGCTGGAAACGGACTCTTCCTCCTCGGAGACGAACCCTGGCCACCTGGGTCAATAATTATGGAGTTGCTGACTGGAAGGAACTTCGCCGGGGTCACCAGGCCCGTTCCCATGCACCGCGGTGGGATCCCGTTCATTACTCTAAACAACCTGTAATAAAGAGGTCCCTCCTCTCGCCCAGAATAGCTCCCGGGATGGAAATTCCACTTTCTTTGGCAGTTCATCCACTGTTTAACTTGTTCTCTTGTTCTCTACAATCCCTGTGGTTTTGTTTCCTTGTTTTTTTTTTTTTTTTGTTTTGTTTTTTTTAACTTCTTCAAGCTCTGAGCCCATGTTTTCCCTCCTGTAACTCAAGCCACGGGAAGCGATTCCTCCGATAACACCTTCTCACCCGTTGTGAGAGGGCTGGGGGCCCTTGTCTCCTGTTGTCTTCCTAAGACGCAACACCCGCTCAGGCTCGCCACAGTTCTGTCTTCCAAATCCGAGTGGCTTTCTTTTGTTGGTTGGGGGTTTTCTCCGCCCCTTAGCCAAACTCTCCAAAGCTGCTGCATTTTTTTTTTTTTAATGTGTATTGATTTATTTCTGAGAGATAGAGAGCAAGTGGGGGAGGAGCAGGAGAGAGAAAGAGAGAGAGAGAATCTCAAGCAGACTCCACCCTGCCAGCGCAGAGCCCGATGCGGGGTTCGAACCCACAAACCGTGAGGTCGTGACCTGAGCTGAAATCAGGAGTCAGCAGCTGAGCTGACGGAGCCCCCCAGGCGCCCCTCTAAAGCTGCTGCATCTTTTTTTTTATTTATTTATTTAAAAAAAAAATTTTTTTTCAACGTTTTATTTATTTTTGGGACAGAGAGAGACAGAGCATGAACGGGGGAGGGGCAGAGAGAGAGGGAGACACAGAATCGGAAACAGGCTCCAGGCTCCCAGCCGTCAACCCAGAGCCTGACGCGGGGCTCGAACTCCCGGACCGCGAGATCGCGACCTGGCTGAAGTGGGACGCTTAACCGACTGCGCCACCCAGGCGCCCCTCTGCTGCATCTTTTTAAAAAAACAGCTCACAAAAGCATTTGGGGGGGGGTGGGGGGGGGGGGGGGGGCCACAGGGATGCTTCAGATTCTTGGCCTTCGACCCTCAGGACGTTTTCATACAAGCCTTGAAAGTGTAAGTGCATGGAAGGGTTTCAGGTGGAATTCTCATGAAAACAATTTCTCCGCGTGGATATTCAAGGGATTCTCAAGACGATTCCACGATTCAGTATCGATCAAAACACAAATGTGGAAGACACCGCCAAGTGCTCCCACTTGCTTCGGAAAGAGGGCCCAACCCCGAGGCTGCTCATTTCCTCCCTTCAGCTCTCTCCTTTGCTCCCCCTTCCTGTTCTGCAACCCTCCTCTCAGCTCCCCTGGGTGCCCCACCCACCCGCACATCCACAGCTGCCCTTGGGTAAACCCCAGGCTTCTTTTGAAGTTCAGCTGTTTCCATCCAGGCAGCTGGAGGACAGGCTGAGGGAGGCGTCCCCCTCAGCCCCCTCCTGGCCAGTCAGAGCCCCGACGTGCACTCGGGGGACCTCAGAGCTAATCTGAGCCTCGTCCCATCTTCGCCAGCATCAGCTCCCGAGGCAGGAGGCAGGACTTCGCCTTGCCTCTGCTGCCCCTTCTAGGCACCCGGTCCTGAAGAGCTGGGTTTTTTGTTCCCAGAAAATGTGGGGAAGGGGTGATTTCAACTGATCGCATTTCAACTGATTTCATAGACTGATTTCAACTGATCGCAGTCCCATTTTTTAAGGTGAGGAGTTGAGATCAGTGATCTTAGTTGTGATAAAGGTCAGGGCCCATTCAAAACCTCCCCTTCCTTTGGGAAGACTGCCCCCCACCCCAACACAACCCTCGTCCACTCTGACCTGTCTCCTCAGGGCCTTTGTTTCTCAGTGTGAGCTCCATGGACCCCCAGCACCTGGAAACTTGGTAAAAATGCAAATTCCCTGGCCCACTCCAGACTCGGCAAATCAGCATCTCTGGGGCTGGGGCCCGGTATCGGCATCTTTAACCACCTCTGAGGTGCTCCTTGGCCCAGAACCACCACTCGGAGCTGAGAGTGTGGGGGGGTCTTTGGCATTTCCCTCATGCTACTCTTTCTTCTACTTGTCTGTCACTCTGTGTCTCCTCTCCCTCCCCTTAAGGTGAGTCTCCAGGACAAGGGGTAGCCCGCCCATGTCTCGGAATCCCCTACCGACTGAGTCACCCCGATGTAGCCCGCCGGGCACAGTGAGGCCTGCGGCGCAAGCAGCCTAGCACTTTCCACAGGGACGTCGCTCAGGTGCTCGGTGAACTAGTGTTGATGAATCAGCTTCCGGTAGGTCCATCCGCTTTCAAAGGACAGCTGCCGCGCAAGCACATCGCACAGAAGAGTGGCCACGACTCTCCGTCCCGGAGCTCTCTTTATGGGCCAGCGCTGTTCTGCCCAGGACTTGGGGTGGGCACGGCCCTCGCTGCACGGGGTGACCGGGAAGGCTTACACGACATGGTGCGCGTGAAGTGCTCAGAAAGGCACCTTGACTGTGGAACGCTCTCCCTATGTTAGCCTCTGCTGCTGCTGTGACCGTGAAGATGGTGATGGGGAGGAGGAGGAGGAGGACAGTGGGGAGCACCCCTCAACAGAGTGTTTAGAGAACATAATTCGAGGTCTTCACGCGGGTGTGCCTGACAGATGGAGCCGGAGCCTCTAAACAGGACTCGGCCTCCTTCAGAGGTGCTATCTTATCCCTTTGCTCCTGTAGGACCTCGGAGGGACCAGGAAGAGGCGTGCAGGGCCACGCACCCACAGATGGAAAGGCAACCGACGTCACGTCTGTCCCTACCAGGAACACCACTGGGTACCGTCTCATTTCCTCACCAAGCTGCCAACTGGTTCCCCACCCCGGTCCCAGCTCCTGGGCCCCCGCCCTCCACTGGCCAGTAGCTAATAAAGGCAAAAGCTGTGAATCCCCTCAAGAATGTCATTTTCTCACAGAGGCATGGAAACAGTGTCAAAGTTCCAAAGAGTGCATCTCTCTAGGTAGAATTCCAGTAGGTATGCCCTTGTATTTTTTAAATATAAATGTTAACTTTGTACATCACTTTCCAAGTACTGGATGAGGCTTACTGTAGGACACCCACAACAGACCTTTAAGAATCAAAGGCAAAAGAGTAAGATCTTACGGTGGTCGGGAGCTGGGGAGGGAATGTGGGAAGGGATGCGACTCCTCCCTTGCCGGGGCCACGTGGTCGGTGTAGCTAAGCGTTCCACTGAACCCCACCCTTCCCAGTAAATGGAACAACTTATTTGGGAAGGAGACCTACTCCCTCGATTCCCAAACACATAGCCATTGTCTCCCGGCAGAGGTGGCGTGGAGAGTTTTAATAAGGCAGGAGGCAGGGTGAAATCGATAGCTTGCACCTCCGAGTTTAGGCTCAAACCCTGCTCGGTGTCGACAGATGGTGCTGGAGAAACAGGATTCCCCTGGAATCCGTCTGTTTTCGGAGCCGTGCTCTCTGCCATGAGGCCGGACAGGAAAGTGCTGTAGACACACATGGGCAGCTTGCGTGGACGGGGGACAAGGTCTCACCCGAAATAGAACGAGGACAGCAGATTCCTCCCTGGAGAGAGTGTCTGTGTGTGTGTGTGTGTGTGTGTGTGCGTGCGCGCGTGCGCCGCACTCCTCTTCAGTGTGTTTTTTTCTGTGATTAAAACAAGAGGTGATTTCAATTCTGAAAACAACCCAAGCCCCCACTGTCAACCTGGCCGTGGCCCTGGGTGAAAGCCACGGTCACCATGGTGGTGCTGTCTTCTCCCCTGCAGACATCCAGGACAAAGAAGACACACAACTTAGGAAGGTGAGATGCCTTTTAAAATTTAGACAAAATCTTAGAGGGTTTATTTCCTTGATCTCTAGACCTACATCCATTAACCCACAGTCGAAGACAATCAGTGCTACTGTCTGGGAAGGCAGCTCAAATGGGTCGAAACTGCCATTGTATATCCAGGAAAGATAGAGACACAACACAGGTTTTTTTTTTTTGTTTTTTTGTTTTTTTGTTTTTTTTTTTTAATGCCCGTTTCCAGGGAACCAGCTACTGCTGAATGCAGCCTGATAGAAATTCAAGATAAAACTCTCATGGATTCGGCTGAACCATAAAGTGCCACTTAACAGACGATTTGCACAGTCTATGAACTGCTTGGATTTGCTGAACTTCTTTTTTCACCATTCTAAACTCCATCTCATCAAACTAGTATTTTTTAACTATACAGAGCAGCATTTAAAATGATAAATTTCAGGGAGGAGGGAAGAGAGAAGGCGTTTCATGAATAACTGGGACCAGACAACAGCCGGGGAGACGTCTGACTTTCTTATGAAGAATCCAAACCCTGAACCGTGACTTATCCTGGGTCTGTCTGATCCTCCTCGTTCTCCTAGGACCTCTCACTACTCTGATACCCTTGCAAATTTCCTGGTTGCCTTTCCAGGCCTCATTGTGAATATCCACCGTCCTTCAACAGGACTCTCTGTCTCTTTGAACACTTATGATATACATGGACTTTACTTTCTGGCTCTTGTCTATCCAAAAAAAAAAAAAATTATCTTTCAGGGGTTGTTTTCTTATCTTCTGTTGCTTAAACAATCATCTTCTGTATTGTTGAGAAAAACCCAAAGCTGTCAGCTTTCCTGGACGCAGCTCTCTAGCAAACTCCCCCCCCCCAACTCCCATCTGCTTATAATTTAATGCTCTGTATGTTTTAATCATTTCATTAGGCATGTCTTTATTTTGAAATGCAACTAATTCCTCAGTTCAAACAAACAGCCAGTAACTCTAAAATGAGACCATTCTTTTCTTTTGGTTAGAGGCTGGCTTAGAAGCAATATCACACCTATTTTGAGATGGTTTGAAAAGACTCAAATGCTCATTTTTAAAAAATCATTGCTTCTTAAAAGTGGAGAGACTCTCAGAGATTCTTTTAGTATCTCCACAGGTGTGGAGCTAACTTTTGAAGGAGTCTTCTCACATCCTCCTGAACACTTTGTGATGAAGCCAGTGTTATTATTAAAGCCCGTCAGCAAACAGACCAAAAAAAAAAAAAATTTTTTTTTGCTTTGAGATATCTCATTCCTATACTTGGTGACAAAGGACACAAAAGAGAAAACTGACCCCACTGTACAGCTTGTATATTTTATTAATGTATTTTCTTTACAGGAGTTTACAATTTATTAAGGCAAGGGGGATTATGTTTTGCTAGCAGGGGGAAGTGAATTTACAAAGTGCTTCGTATGTTTTTGGTTTTGTTTTTTTGTTTTCTGTCCCTGACATGCAGATTTATTCAACATCATCGAGATGTTGAATCAATCCATCAAGAAATGGAGTTGCTGGAATTCAGCATATATTTCCCTTTAAATATAATTCATATTATAATTTCATATGATATCAATGGCCCAACTGCACAACATGGAATTGGTGTCTTTCTTTGCTGATACTCGTATTAATTTCTGGCAATAAAATGTTCTGTCGACATTTCAGAAGCGCAAGTAACATTTTGCATCCAACAGGCATTTAATAAACGTGTGTTGAAGCATTGGGAGATAAATGGGTAGGATACACATCGACATTTAACATCTATGTCTTAATTCAGCTGTGAGTGCCAATGTTTATTAACGTTGCTGTATAATAAACACAACCGTGTGCTTTCCCACATAGTCTCTTCCGGTGGGGATTTCTTCTACTTCCAAAACAGAAGTCAGAACCATTTAAATTTCTACATAAAGGTTGAAATGATAATAAGAATCCGGGAGTGAGGTTGTCTTAGAGGAGTTGTTTTAGGACACGTTGGCGAGTTATTGACAGATGGGAAGCCAAGCGTGGCTGATACAAATGGTTGTCAGTCGCCATCTAGTGGCGATATGTGAAACTGTGCTCATTCCATAGGAAAGGCTTTTGGAGCAAGCTCGTCGGCTCTAAATTTCAGCGCCTATCGGGCCACCAATGTACATCTGTCCATCTTTAAGGCTTTCGGCTAAGGGGAAACACTGAAGAAAGCATGCCAAATTATCTTCCAAGATCTCTGTGTCCTTGGGGATAACTAAGAAGTAACTAGTGGGGGAAACTGTTTCTTTCTGGATGCTGACAAGCAAAAGTGGAAAGCAATTTGGAGAAAACTTTGCCTGCAACAAACGTGGTGTAAAAGCAAGGTGAGTAGCATGACATTCCCCGCTATATTTTCCCCACGGGAGCTTTCACTGCGTACAGAAATCCATGATCTGGCCATGACTTCTACAACCCACAGGACTTGCTTACCACTGCCGAATTTGCACGGGGCGGGGGGGAGACTCTGTGGCGGGTGCCTAGTTTTATCCAGCATTTTGATGCTACTTCATAAGACGTCTTAATTCTTACACATGTGCACCATCACGACGTTTTGCACTGGGTTACAATGTCACATTTCACAATTACCAACAATCTGATATTCAACGGTCTAAGGTAGGTCTGCTACAGTAAAAGAGGTAAGAAATCCAAGATCAGTAGTGGAAAATAAATGTCTCCCGCTTGCAGTTTGCATTGTCAATTAGTCTCAAGTACATTGAACACTTTGAGTTCTTCTTCCAGTATACCCACGTTAAATGTCCCCAAGACAAGTCAGAGTCATTTAGGCGTAAATTGTGCAAAAAAAAAAATTAACTAAATAAGCAGTGTATGTGTATAGTGGAACGGTTGGCAGAGCATTCAATATTTGAGAGTAAAATCAAGACAAAGTGTTTAGGAATCTCCCAGAGCAAGTAATTTTGCTTGTCTAGATTTCTACCTTAGCAAGTTTACAGTGCTTGAAAAACGCTGCTTTCAAAGCAATGTGAACGGCTTTTTAAGACCATCAAATACAAAATGATTTAGCCTATCAGTTCCAAAATCGAAAATACTACATGTTAAGGTCAATTTCCACCACAAATACATGCTTTCGGTGTACAAGGCTCAGCCTAAAATGTATTTGCATTTGCCTTTTGAACTATCATCCTGATCTCTACGTTGTGATAAAGCTTCAGCCACAGCTCAAACATTTATTTTCACTTTGTCAAGGGGCTATTTATTTTTAGGGAAACATTGAATGATTTAAGGTACGTATCATTTGTTTTTAGAAAAGACTGTGAACGAGGAGCAACCTGAAAAACCGGATTGTTACACACATGAAGTCACCAATCAAAAAAAAAATCCTGAAATGGCTCATTGCTTTGGTACACTATCCTTAATTAAAAATCCATTGTCTGAAAGCTAGAAGTATTAGGAAAAAATACCGATATGTGAAAACAGATTTGTGGGCTTAGGTCTCTATTGTTGCCTACCTATTGAGACGTCTACAAAAAAGTTTTCCCCCCCCAACCTTTCTGCTTTCCTTATTCTTAAATGTTCAAAGTGATTTGCATTTTCTGGAATATTCACCTAATCACTGACATCCTCACTTAAAAGGAAATCAGACTGTTTTAGGGCTGTGCTGTTGCTCACTGTAAATCCTAACTGTGTTAGGAGGGAGCAGAAAAATAAAATTGGCAAAATTCTAGTCTCTGTCTTTTGGTGCCTTGCTGACTTCCCTGTTTTCTATCAGGTCCCCTGTGTTCATGCCACAGCTCAGCCAAGGGCTGCTGCACACAATTTTCTTCACATGCCAACGCGACACCTCGAAGTATACCTGAAAATAAAAATAGAGAAGCCTTCGAAAATTCCCTGTCCATGGCAAGGTAGGAGTATGTGGTGGAAGACATCTGGGGTTGCCATGATGTCCTCAGCAGTCCCCTGTCCCCTTTACGGCGATGTTGCTGGGATAGACGGAGACAATTTCAGGAAGGTTTGGGGCTCAGGAGGACATCAATGCAACGCATTGTTTTTGCACGGTCTGGCTGGAGGGTGTAGCACAAAGTAAAATCAAGACCTCCTCTTTCATTGTGAAGCACAGTTGGGCTGTTTGATCTCTTAAGTCCTCGGGTAATTGGAGTCTACACAGCATGTGGAATCGGGGCCTGAGTGGCTCGCCCGCCTGCCCAAAGCCCGCCGCAGACCTGCCTGGGGCACCATTTACCCCCGGCCAGATCCAGCCTGCATTCACGGTTTTCTGCCTGGACACGGGCAGCGATCCTGAGCTGAGAAAACGAAGAGGTGGGGATTTTAAATGCCAAAACTGCTGTTCGTTACCAGGTACACAGAGGTAGCCAGAAACCCCGCGGTCTGGGGGCACATCACATTCCACGACCCTCTCCCCATGTCCTGATCCGGCTTCACCACCGCAGACCGGTGTTTCACACAGGATTGCCGTGACACCCACCCGCCCGCCCAGATCACCCTGCGCTCTTCCTCCCCAGGCCCATCAGGTACCATAGTTGGTTTCCACACCATCTTCCAACAGGTAGTTACTGGGCACCTACCAGGCGCCAGGCACTCAGCTGACTGGGAGCTCTGCTGTCCTCAGCAAGCAGGGTCACCAGGCATCCCAATTGGCCCAGAACTGAGGGGGTTCTGGGACTCGGTGCTTTAGGCATTAAAACTGGTAGAGCCCCTGGCAAATCGGGCCGGGTTGCTCACTCAGTAATGAGCCCAGCCTCGGCTGTCTTCTATGAGTCTTTGTCTTAGAAGTTTATGTCCCTGTCCGCAAAGGAGGGTCCTTCGCCCGTGTCTTCATGTCCAAAACATAGAAGCTTCGCGTAGAGCTAGGCGGGACTGCAGTTTTCCAAGCCAGATGCTTCCTTTCCGAGATAATCACGGGGTGGATCCAGGTTTTGAGGGGCTTGAAGCTTATACAATCTGGGACCCTCTGTAAGAAAAATAGACAAAATGCCGAATACGAAATACGATGCTATGTGGGAGGGAATGTGCAAGACCAGGGGCCCAAAGGGCAAGATTCATTTAGCTTCATGTTCAGTCTGCCTTTGCATATGATAATAGTAATCAGTGATTCAGGTTTATTAACTCGCTTAATCCTCACAGCCTATGAGGAAGAGGAGTTCATCCTTCCCATTTTACAGATCAGCAAGTTGGGACCCAAGGAGGTTAGGTAACTTGTCTGGGGTCACCCAGCAAGGTCCACCGCTCAACCTCCTTCTGCCAGAAATGGCAAATGGATGGTGGGGACCAATGACTCCGCCTCCCACTGGGGCAAAACTTGCAAAACAAAATCACCTGGCTAAGCAATTCAACAGACTCAACTGATTTCAGAATTAAACCCCAGGAGAAGGTGAGGGCCTCTGTGGCTCTCAGAGAAGGGATTTATCCTGCAGACATCACACATTTCTCTAGCTGATGCTGGGAAGGCTGATGTGAGCCTTGCTATGCATGACAGTTGTACCTGGAGGTCTACCTTCTCCCGCTAACGGAAGGCGGTGGACTCTCCCCAGTCTGTCGGCAAGTCTGTGAGGCACTGCTTTCTTGCCTTGTTTTTTAACATGACCTTTTCCCACGTTTCCACCCTCTCTCCTTTGAGCCCATCCTGTGCCAGACACACGGGGGGTATCCATCGGTCCACAATCCCATAAGAAATCCACTGGGCAAGTGCAGTGGACAGAAGATAAAGTGTGTGCACTTTGCCACCTAACTCCTGGTCTTGGAGTCTTGCTCCTGTGATCGTAGATAAGTCACTGAACTTCCCCATGCCTCAGTTTCCCCATCTGTAAAATGAGGGGGTTAACAATATCTATCTCACTGGGTTGTTGTGAGGAGTGAATAAGTGACTATACGTACAATGACTCAAAAGGGCCTGGTGCACAGTAACACTATAAATGTTAACTCTTTTTTTTTTTTTTTTTTAACTTTTATTCATCTTGAAGGAGAGAGAGACAGAGCGTGAGTCGAAGCAGGCTCCAGGCTCTGGGCGGTCAACACAGAGCCCGACGCGGGGCCCGAACTCACGGGCCGTGAGATGGTGACCTGAGCCGAAGTTGGACGCTCAACCCGCTGAGCCACCCAGGCCCCACAAATGTTAAGTCTTGTTATCATCATCAAATGATTATTATTACCGGCAAGTGGGCACTTCCGTGTGGAAATCCCAGCGAGGAGGCAGGGCAGTCTTCTGGGTACAAGACTACAGGTGGGGCGTTTGCGTGGCCACTTCCACGTAGAATCAGCAGCGACTTGTGTAGAAAGCCTCCGTTCCCTGACCGTCTCGGAAGCAGTTCGGGTCTGTCTGCAGGACACAAGCTTAGCCTAGAAATGGCCCGTTAAATAGCCCCGGTGAGGAGTCACATCGATGGCTAATTAAAGTGGCATTAACCCCAACGGGCTGGGGAGCAGGACTGTGATTTCCCCACTGTGGGCTTGCGCAGGCTGGGCCGGGCGTCTCCCCCATCCTGGGCTCGCACCTTGGGGTGAGTGGGACCCTTGGGAGAGAGACGCTGGGTGCGGAGGCAGAAGGAACGCAACTTCAGAATCTGCTTATTGTTCCCGACAAATAATAATATGATTAAGGCAGAAATGGTGCGTGTACCCATCAGTCACAGGTGCTGGTAATAGCTCACCTAATTACTTCATTATTTTTGGCCACTCCAGCGGGCAGTTTGTATTTACGTCCTGTACACGGTTCCATTACTACCACTCATTGTGCCGATTCCAGCAATTCCAAGGAGTCTCTGAGGGGGGCTGGACAAGTAGAATCTTGTTTTTCTTGATTTCCCCGGAGGAGAGGAGCTGTTGGGGGAGGGGGCGGGGCCGGGGGGGGGGGGCGGGGAGGAGTTTGGAGGAAAGCATCCAGCATCCACCTCCAACCGCTTAGCTCAGATGAGTGATAAATGATGGGTGATTCTTGAAACGCTAGAATTTTAAAACAAAACAAACATACCCTAGCCTGCGAGTTTCAGGGCCAGCCATGGTGACGAGCAGCTCTGGGCCCGCACCCACGAGGACGGAAAAGTGCTTGGACCCCGGCCCCTCTTCTTTAGGTTAGAAGCCCAGAAGTCCTGGGGGGTGCGGGGGGTGGTGGGGGGGGGGTACCTGCTGTCCTAACGAATACCTGGCCACAAATGAAAGAAGTTGGTGTGGAAAAACATTGTGAATTGTAGTCACTCAAGCATCAGTAAATCTGCTGGAAGTCAGGGCTGGCTGTTTGTAGCTTGTTTAGATGTTGATTGTTTACAAATTGCATTTTCTCTTTGAAAAAGCGAGCACCTCTCAGGGCTGGGGTGCTTCCTGCCAGGGGATAAAGGCGGCCTGTCGTTGATCAAATTGGTGCAGTTCTTCACGTTAGGGCCCTTTCCCTCCTCTGTTCCCTCTTTCCCTTCCTCCTACGTTGACAAATCATTCTTAAACCCAGCCCCCAGGCCCTGGGCTCTGTACAACTTCCTATTTTCTCATTATTTGCAGGTATCTAGAGGAGGGAATGCCAACACTGGCTGGTCTCCCCGCCCCTCTCGGGCCCCACTTGCTTGCAAAGGGGCTTCAAGGACCTGATTTGCACACCTCAGCTCATTTGCAAGGTCAGGAGCCAAAAGCAAGCAGGAGAAAAAAGGCATACGCCAAAGAAAAGTGACTGAGTCATTAGACGACTGGAGGGCGTGCATCCGAATTCCTCCTTTCACACAGACCCAGAGGACAGGTGACCGTTCCAAAGCCCCACAGTGGCCGGATACAGCCAGGAATGGAACCCGGGGCTGCCGGCCTCCATGTGCAAAATGCCTCACAGAAGCTGCTTTTCGGAGCGAAACACCTCTGTGTTTATTTATTTATTTTATTTTTTATTTTTTTTTTTCAACGTTTATTTATTTTTGGGACAGAGAGAGACAGAGCATGAACGGGGGAGGGGCAGAGAGAGAGGGAGACACAGAATCGGAAACAGGCTCCAGGCTCCAAGCCATCAGCCCAGAGCCCGACGCGGGGCTCGAACTCAGGGAGCGCGAGATCGTGACCTGGCTGAAGTCGGACGCTTAACCGACTGCGCCACCCAGGCGCCCCACACCTCTGTGTTTAAACCCATCCATTCATTTGTTCATTCAGCAGGTAACGGGCAGCTGGTCCACAGTTGGACCAGCCCTAGACCCACAGAGATGTATTTTAGAAAACCAGGGACCCGCAGGCACAGGCTTCAGCTCCTTGAAAGACCCACAGGAGAGACCGAACTCTGTGGTTTGCAGCTAAAGCTCCTTCCCGAGACATCTTCCCTGTGTGGTCCCTGGTAACAGTTGTCCCTCCTCAGACAGGAGCTTGGGGTTGGGCTAGATGCTAAGGGCAGTAAATAAGCAACAGATCTCCTTTACATCACCCTGGTCCCAGAGTGGAGGCGGATCCCAGGCAGAACTTCTGATGGGTGGTTTGACAGCCAGAACTGTGCTCAGAGGACCACTCCTCAAGAAAAAGCGAGGACTGACAGGAGACGTCGCTCCCCGCCCGCCGTAACCCCAGGGTCGTGGAGGGTGTCGCAGTTGCGGTGGCCCAGCACCAGGTGAAGAGTCCACTCCTAGGGCTCCTCTGCTGCCCTGTGCTGTGGTCCTCAGGGATGGCACAAGCTTACTTGGAGGGCATGAGTTTTTACCGTGCCTACACATTCAAATTGTGTTGCGGACAGCGGAAAAAAGCAGAAGACAAGCTGTGTACATTTTCTGGGGCTGCTGCAACAAATTCTCACAAACCGGGTGTCTTGAAACACCAGAAACTTATTCTCTCAGGGTTCAGAGACTGAAAATCCAAAATTAATGTGGCAGCAGGTCCGTGCACCCTTTGAATGCTCTAGGTGGGGATCCTCCCTCGCCCATTCCCAGCTTCTAGTGGTTGCTGGCAATCCTTAGAGTTCCTTGGCTGTTAGACGTGTCACTCTACTCTCTGCCTCTGTCATCGCATGGAGTTACGGGCCGAGTTGTGTCCCCTCAAGATTCAAGTGTTGAAGCCCTACCTCCCAGTACCTCAAAATGTGATTATACTTGGAGACAGAGCCTGTCAAAAGGCCATCAAGTAACAATGGGCCATTAGGGTGAGCTCTGACCCAACATGACTCGCAAAGGAGATTAAGCCCCCAAATCATCACCCAAAGACGACCATACGAGGGCACAGCAAGAGGGCAGCCATCTGCAAGCCGAGAAGGGAGGCCTCAGAAGAAACTGCATCTGCCGACACCTTGATCTTGGACTTCCAGCTTCCAGAATTGTGAGAAAACAAACTTCTGTTGTTTAAGCCACCTCATCTATGATATTTTGCCATGGCAGCCCTGGCAGAGTAATACACGTGGCTTTGCCCTCCCTCGTCTGCCTGTCTGCACCTCTTCCTATAAGGACACTAGTTACACTGGATTAAGGGCCCTCCCTACTCCATGATGAGTATGACCTCATCTTAACTACTTACCTTTGTAACAACATTACTTCCCAATAAGTCAGGCTCACAGGTTCCTGGAAGGATATGAACTTTGAGGAGAACACTATTCAATATAGTGCACTTTGCCTAAAAGAGTAGCTTGCCTTAACCCACTTTTCGTGATGACTATTTTTTTAGGGACCACCACGTTCCTCTTCCTCCTGGAGGGAGGCCAAGGGACAACGGACACCATGCTAGTGATTTTGCGAAGGACAAGAGGCTAGTAAGAACAGCCCATGTGTCAATAAGGGCTGGGAGAACCAGTCTGAGAGGTACAGAAATGTCACACTATGTCCTCCAACAGCCCATACCTTACCCTCTTGCTGGGAAGGCCCAGGCTGCTTTCTCCAGCTCTGTCCATCAGGAGCAGCTTTAGAGTCTTGATAATTTGTGGTCCTCTACACCTGTGATCTGTCACTGATTCCAATGTTTCCTGAGCTGTATGTCAGGGAATGGAATATGAGATGTGAGGTCGAACAACTAGTTTGATCCCTTCCCATCAAAAAAAAAAAAAAAAAAACCGCCAGCTCTTCTCAAGGGTGGGGGGGGGGGGGGGGGGGGGTGGTTTAGGTAGGTATCTCTATTTGTTAGAAAGAAGGAGACTTTGGTGGTCCTCAGTCTCAGCCACCTGGAGTGGAATCATCTGGAGATCTTTGACAAATACTGATTCCTGGATTCCCCCAGAGATGTTGACTGAATTGGTCTGGGACAGGTCTGGGCATTTGGATATCTAGAAGGTCCCTAGGTCATTCTAATGTGCAACCCTGGCTAAGCAGTAATGGCTATAACATGTCCAGAGCCCTGAGGTACCGAGTAAATGGAATCGAGGTGAACTTTAGATCATGCACTCCAACTCCCTGACAAAAGAGACCAGGAAACCAGTAACTGATTGCCCAAGCACAGAATCCAGGGAGCCGAGATGAAAACCTACAGTTGGCTGAGGCTCCCACCAGCCACTGGCCTCTCCCAAAGTTTTCATTTCCTTGCTGCAAATTAACATATTTAATGATCTCAGTCCATCCTGCTGATCTGCCTTTTAATGAGGTCTGCAGGCTTTTATTGACCTGGTATTCCTGACCCAGATAACTCTTTTCATCTACATTTGAATGTGGGCATCAACCTCCCTATTGCTTTGGTACCTAATCTAATTGGCTTCACGTGGAGAAAAGCCACACAACAGAGCCCTAGCCACCTTCAGCGTGGGTTGTCATCAGTCACCGGGAAGCCCAGGTAAGAACACAGGCCTGGTTTTCAGCAAACTACCCAAGTCCGCAGACATCCATGAAAGGCCCACATTCTCTGCACGACCTCCAGTGGCAATCTGTTTATGAGTTATAGGCTCAGCTAGCTAATTGTTTCTAACAATTACAGCCATCCGATGCCTCATTTTTCCCATCCAGACTTTTCAACTTGTCTACTTTACCTCTACAGACTGAAGAGTTGTGATTTGCTTTCATATGCTCATAACCTGTTGATTCAGGTCCCTTGTGTTGGCTTAGTATTGGAGAGCAGGAAAATGGGAAGAATAATTAAATAGATGGTGTTCAATTCAGTGGGGATGAAGTCAAGGGTCAGCTTTGTTGAAACTGGGAAAGAAAAGAGGCCTTTGTGTCTCCTAAGGAAGGTCTTTACAATAAAACAAGTTTGCAAAGTGTATTTTTTTCTTATATTTATAATGGCTTCTTTATTATTATTTTTTTTAACCTTTCAGACTATCTTCTTGTTGTTGTTCCTTTGGAAACACGGTCTTGGGCTCTCTTCTCTCTGTCTCTGACTCTTCCTTTCCTCTCTTTGGGAAGCGCCATATTCCTTGAAGAATCCTGACTCTTACAAGGAATGTTTTCCTGTGGATGATTTTCATATAATTTATTGCCAAGTCCTCAAGGATAAGAAAAGACTATACTTTTGCATTAGTTCTCTAAGGAATTTCATGGAGATCCTTGGTTGCAAATCACCCACTTAAAATAATGAAAGCCCAACCTAAGTGTTTACTCGCTGGGGGTGCAACACTCTTCAGCTTGCTAGAAGGCCTGGGGCACCCGGGGTGCTGGGACCTGCCTGCTGGGATAGGAGGAGTTAATTAAATTACCTTGTATTTAGTGTTAATTTTGTCCTAGGCTTGTCAGATAATAGACGACAAGCCTGGACTTGACTGGGAGCATCAGCCTGGGCCTGAATAGAGTCTCCTCTCCTGGGTTGTTCTATTGTCAGATTAATTGAGTTGACATGTTGGTTGCGATTAGTTACAAATGTGGCTCCAATATTATTTCAACAGGTGTCAACTTGGGGGCTGTGGCCAAAATCACACCACCAGCTAAAAGAGAATGACAGTTCAGCCATGCAGGGGCTGGCACGACTGTGTCTTGTCCAGCCGGGGGAAGGGAAGGGGAAGGGGAAGGGAGGGGAAGTAAAGGGAGGGGAGGGGAGGGGAAGGGGG
>NW_024412404.1:55038907-55055690 GCF_014898765.1 Herpailurus yagouaroundi
AGGGAAGGGAAGGGGAAGGGAGGGGGAGGGAAGGGAGGGGAAGACAGAGGAAGGGAAGGGAAGGGAAGGGAAGGGAAGGGAAGGGAAGGTTGGAGATGTTTCTGAAGAACCATCACTTGCAAGAGAATTTAAGACTCAGACAGGTTAAGATGTCAATTTGACACGCACTTGATCTGGGTTCAGCTTGCAGCAGGGAACTCTTTGGGTGATAGAAGAATGTACTGAAGACCTTCCTGCATTAGGGGTGAATGCTTTTGATTACTGATTAAAATTTTCATCTGGAAGTGGTTTGTAAGAAGTCCTAATTAGCGTGAAATTATACTTCCCTGTGGTGTTGTGGTCCCCGATGCATACAGACCAGACCTATAAGGCTGTAACTCCCTAGGTAAGGAAAGTGGATCATCCAGGCCCTCTGATTGCCAAGCCCTGGACTCAAATGATATTTCCCACCCTTGCTCCCAAGTCCTGAAGGGTATTTCTCACTCAAACGAGACAGCATCCGGGGTGCCTGGGTGGCTCGGTTGGTTAAGTGTCCGACTCCGGCTCAGGTCATGATCTCATGGTTCGTGAGTTCGAGCCCCGCGTCGGGCTCTGTGCCGACAGCTCGGAGCCTGGAGCCTGCTTCAGACCTGTGTCTCCCTCTCTCTCTGCCCCTCCCCTACTCACACTCTGTCTCTCAAAAATGAATAAATGTTAAAAAAAAAATTTAAACAAAAACACATGAGAAAGCATCCTCACTCAAATGTAAAAGACTCTCAAGGTTATTTCCCTTTCTTTTAGACAACTAAACACAAGGCATGACCCACTGAAAGTACAGTTGACCCTTGGGCAATGTGGGGGTTGGGGGCGCTGACCCGATCCCCTGCACAGTGAAAATCAGTGTATAACTTTTCTTCCCCCCAAATTTAACTACTAAGGCCAACTGTTGACTGGAAGCCTTACAAATAACATAAATAGCCAATTCACACGTATTTTCCGTGTTACATGCATTACAGCTGTCGTCTTGCAATGAAGTAAACTAGAGAAAAGAAAACGTTATTAAGAAATCGTAAGGAAGAGAAAATACATTCCCAGTACTGCATTTGTACGTGGAGGCCCCCACGCTCCGGAAGAACGTCTGCCTTTTGTAGTTATTACTGAACCCAACAATGCCAGCCCCTCACCCCGAGAATGAGGAGAACGAGCCTGTGCCCTCTGGAAATTCAACACGAACCGCACATTTTCCCATACTGGTTGGTATAGTTTCCTCATGTTAATTGTCCAGTGAGTCCTGTCCTGCACAAAGGTCTCTGCAGGAGTGCAAATCAAAGCGTGTTTTCTGTTCCCTGATGAGCCCAGGACAAAGTTAACACAAAATACAGGGAGATCGTTGAGCTCTCAGTATCTGACGCATCACACAAATCCCTGATGACAATAGGGCTGACACGGAATACCCTGGTCGCAATAGGTCTTGAATCGTCGAGCCGAGATCCACAGAGAGCAGCAGGTATGAGAGCCTGTGGGTCACACGAGGGACCCCAGAGCCATTTTGCCTTCTCTGTCCAGCCTCAGAGGGAAAGCCTTGGGTACACGCTGCCGGCCTATGAGTAGAAAAGATGTGGCGGGGGGATTCTGGCTGAGGCCCTAAGCAGCGTACCAGAAGCCCCCCGTGCCCTGACCACCACCGCCTGGCTGCCCTGGGTCTCCGCAACAGCCTGCTGCAGCCACCACAAGCCCAGAGCAGCTGGCAGCAGGTGACCGGGAGGGGAAGGGAGTGGGCGTGGCGGCGGTGAGTGAATCACCCCCCCAACACCCACGGTCCCCCCCCCCCCCCCCCCCCCCCCCCCCGGATGTCTCCGCGATCAGTCCGCCGATGGGCAAGCGATGACGGCGGAACACCTGGCTTTGCTATAGCTTTACACGCCTGCCACAGGCACTCTGGACACGCAGGGTCACGTGTTGGGTGGAGGGTGGGGAACCAGCTGAAAATGTATCTATTCATCACAGCAAGACAAGGGGAAATCAGGACACGGTCCCTAACATTTGGAAGAGCTAAACTGGGGCCCGGGTCTTCAGAAACAAAATGCCATTATATACAAAGACTGAAGGGTGACAGGTGGCCCCATTAGGGGAGAATTCGCGCAGCTTCATTTCTGATAATTACCTGGAGACTGAAATACAATGATCCCATTTATTCCATCAGCAAGACTTGTCATGGTCTTGTAAGACGAATGAGCCTCCACCCTTTGGAAATTCAACATGAACTGACCATTTTCACATACTGTTTGGTATAGTTTCCACATGTTAATTGTCCAATAAGTAACTTCCTGAACAAAGATCCTTTCCCTCCCAAGCGCTGGAGCCGACGTCAGGCCTCTGAATAAGTGCAAATCAAAGCATGTTTTCTATTACCTGATAAGCCGGGGGCAAAATTAACATAAAATATAATGAGGTTGTTTAACTTTTCTTATCTCACTGATTAAGCAAATCTAAGATGGAAATAGAATCATCACAGAATGCCCTCATAGAGAAAAATCTTGAAGTAATAATCTATGTTTTCTGGCTACTGAGTATAGACCTTTGGAATTAACATCATCTCCTATGTAACCTGCATATTATTTATATATATGAAATCACACATTCATGCTATTAGATATTACATCCATAGATATATACATATATATGTATATATATATAAAATAAAATATTAGAATTCTATTCTTAAATATCCTGACATCAGATTTTTATAATTAAATTATTTTCTGGCATTTTATCATGTATAATTGTGTTTGTTTGGGTAAGATTTTTAACTCCCATAATTTGATATTTCATTGTACACCTTGGAATCCCCGGCCCCTCTGGAATTAACGAGAAGACAAATGAGCGAGTGAATGAATGAATGGACCATAGGTGCTGCCCACTGCTGATTACTCTCCTGGGAGTGGACAGTCTCAGTTTTGAAGGGCCTTTTCCAGAGAGTTAGGTTCACACCCCACTTCCTTCCATCTCCCCATTCTAGACTGATATGTAGACGTTTCCCAAGAGCAGAATATGTCCTAGAGAAAGCACGATTTGAAAAGTATTTAATGATATTCCCTAAGTTACTTGGCCAAATACAACTCAGTCTTTAGAACGCAAAGAGAAAACAAAATTATTTACTCATTCAGTATTTATTAGTTTGGAAACAAGGACACAGGACCTACACGAAACAAAGGGCTGATGTTTGCTTTATCAAGGTACCTGCTCGTGCTGCTTCAGAACACAAGAAGGAGAGGCTTACGGTCTCCGAGCTAACGTTGGTTCTTTGCAACACAATTTCTTCTGGTTTAGGGCGTAATTAATTCCGATCGTCGATGTTGGTACAACACGGAACTGAAATGATTTCTAAGTTCTCCGTCTCAGCACAGGCATCTCTAAGAGTATCCTCGCCCACTGCTGCCAAATCCTGGGGGATGCCAGATACAAAGGAGAACAGAGGGCTGGCAGAGATGGGGGCAGGAGCACCATGTGTGAGCTCAGGCTTGGGGACGGCACATGCTGAGCCCGGGGCCACACCAGCCTCGCTCCCAATCCGGACCAAGTCACACACGGGGCAGCCCCCAGACGGAGTTCCAGGTACCGGATGTGAGTGAGACCAGGGAGCCAGAAGTGGGGCTTCTGGCTGTGAGAATCGAGGGTGGTGTGGTTCTGCCCATCCCAACAGAGCCTCCATCCGCCCAAAGACCACCCACGCTGGCGATCGTTCCCCCGCTCCTGGGAATTTAGAATGAATCGTTGAGGATTTTCCATTCAAAACGCAAAGACCTCTAACACAGGTAGGCTTTGAGCTGTTATACTTTATGAGGTAAGACCTAGCTAAGACTGATTATGAGGGTTAATAATGCGGCACGGAGCAAGGGAGAGGGGGAGGATAGGGAAGGACACAGCGACCTGTATTAATTGAACACCTACTGTGCGCCAGGCACTGTGCTAGACCCTTCAGATATTTACTGCTTCTAAATGCCCACAAGAACATGGTAAGATGGGCATAATTATCCCTGCTTACAGATAAGGAAATTGAGGCTTAAAGAGGGTGAGTAACTTGTTGCCACTCACATCTCTGGAAGCAGGAGTGCTGGCCTTCCCACCTGATAGTACGGACACAGTGTATGTTCCTTCCACTGCGCCGTAAGGATGCTCCAAAGACACACTTTACATTCCCACCTGTGACCCAGCCTGGGTCCCCCTCCCCCTTCCAGCCTCCTTTGGAGGAGCCCGGACTGGGAGATGTCCAGCGATGACCCCAAGAGAAAGACAGGTGCTTCATTTCTCCCCCCACGTCTCCGTCTACCACTCCAAAACAACTCCATATAAGATACAACATGAGTAAAAAATAGTGTGAGAGCTCACTAAGCCAGCACAACCTCAAAGCAAGACCTCTAGAACCAACGTCTAACCAGATTGCCAGCTCTAACCCCTCTCCTATGGACAATTTAGAGACTTTCTCGACTTACAGAATTACATGTTAATCTCTCTTAGGCTGAATGCTCCCTGAGGATAACAATTGTGTCTGCTCAACTTTGTGTTGCATGTGATAAGGTCGCGCTTAGCGCCTGGCCTATACTGATTTCCCAATAAATGTTGGTAAAAATGAGTGAATGAAGACAAACCTGTACCTTTTTCAGCCTTAAGCCAAAAAAAAAAAAACCTGAAATCACTCACTGTGGGTATTCCAGGGCCCACCCCTATAGATCCTGTCCCCAAGGAAAGAAATGTCCCTGCCTATTTCTGATAGCATCTAGAACATTCTGTGCCCACCTGAGCCAAGCAAGGCCTGTGACATCCTTGGGACACCAACGAACTGCCAGAGTGCAACAAGTTTAATGTTCCCCCGATTAAAAAAAAAAAAAAAAAAAAAAAAAGGAGACAAGTAGAGGTCCAAAGATAGTTGATATAGGATGTGTACGCGTTAGCTGAACCGCTGTTTCTAGGGGCCTGGTGAGAGCGTTTCTCTTGCTTTCAAGAAAGGTCCTGGTAAAGGAACTCCGAGAAGCCCCAAAGGCCTAAGACTAAAAGGGGGCCGTGCATAATTTATCGCTTATCTGACTACGAGCTGTGCTGGACAGACTGAAGTCATTAGCTGAGCAGGCTTAGGCGGGAGGAACCCCTAAGGTACCTGGCACAGCGAGTCCGGAAGGGCAAGCGAGTCCGGCATGGGGGGCTCCTAAATCTCCAAACTAAAATCACTAGGGCAGAAAAACTCTGCACATTCAGTGCCGTCCTTCCCTCCTACCTCCTAGAAGCAACGTGTGCCCTTTAAAAAAAAAAAAAAAAAAAGTGACACAGATAAAAATCAAATCCATTTACTGCACTGTCTTTCCGAGAGTTGTAAGAGAAAGGCCTTTATCATCCCCTGAATTAGATCTGTGATTTTTTTTTTGAATGACATGTATAATAATTAGACTGTGAAGGTGTGCCGTTAATCCATTTAAAGGTGTAAAGAAGTCCATTTAATGAACATTATAGTCACATTAGACTTGGAAACATCCAACTCTTTTGTTGAATAAAAAGAAGTTCAATGAGATTAACTTCTCTTAGTTGGTTTTAAAGAATCATCAAACATGTCTCCCTGTGATAGTGTGCTGTGCCTTCTCGCACAGATTCTGCATACCAACATCTGCCAGCCTGGAAAGGTAAGAATGAGGCCGCCGGACCTCACATCTCCCTTAAATAATTACAACTTAAAGAGGATCGCTCCTACTTTTCTATACTCACCGTAGAGTGATAAGAGGCTGAACTCCTTGAACTCGTAATTATGTAACAGAAATGTTAATCTTCTGGTCTGGCATTCTCTCCTGCGACATTAAATGTATTCTTACAATTACCGAGTTTACTACTTGACGCATAGATATTTCTACTGGGAGCCCTAGTAATGCTTGATCCTATCAGGTTGTGACCACAAATAGGGTAATGGATTCTGTTTTCCGATCTCGTGCTGTTTCCCGTCTCCGGATGAGGCTGTCCATGATGCCTGCTTAGCTGGCGGACTGGTGCCCTCTGTTCCGATTTAGGGTGGATCGGAATCCAGATGTCCTCGCTAACTCCTGGGGCTGTTTAAAAGAGCCACTTTAAAGCAGAAATGGAGAAGTTGGGAATAAATCCCAAATTCGATGAAAATCCAAAACGCCAAATCCCAACTGCGCCACTGGCTGCCTTCTTTCTGCGGAGGATTCCCACTGTGGGCCCCGAGTTTATCCAGAAGATGGGATTGGTCAGATGTAATCTACTAATTAGTTTCTTCTCCCTCGGGCATCTGATTTACTACCCTCTTTTTAGCTCAGGACTATATTTTACCTTATACATTTGCTCCGTCTCTTATCTACAGTTGTTAAGGACTTAAAAACAAGCAAACAAACGATTGAGACGTCCAGCAGTCTGCATCAGATTTCCGAAGGCGAAGGGTATAGATTTCCTCTTACGAAGGAAAAGAAAGCTTCACTAGGAAGGACAAGAATGAGAAGAGCCTTGTAAATGCGAAATTAGAGAGTTGGCTTGGGAAGAGCGTGTCAGCTGCGTCATGTCCCCTAGCTTTGTGCCTAATGCCTCCTGCTAACCAGGGACAGTGATGGACGACTGTGGAGATTGTCTAAGCCAAACTGCTAACCGGCAGTGTGTTAGATCTTTTCGTAGTGTAGGAAACAAAGCTGATAAGATCAAGAGGCAACATAATCCTGGCTAATGTAGTGTGATCTGTCTTATAGAGCGCAATTGGGCATTATGCAGACATCATACCTTGAACCAGCCATGATATTTTACTTGGACTATTGGAAAGGAAAACATATGCAGTTTAAAAGAAGCTGGGTTTAAAATAATAGTGATAATAATAATCTGACGGGCCTTCCTGAGGCTAACTCGGAATTCAAACCCGGAGGTGGGGACGCAGGCATCTATACAGTTTCACTTTTCCCTTCTATCTTGCTCTGGCTCATTTCTAACCCTCAGAGATGAACGTCCAAAGGGGACAAAATAGGGAGAAGTTGTTCCCAAAGGTCACCATTAGATCGTTGCCTTTCACCAGCCTCCAAACGGAACCAAGGGGAATCATGCCTCGGGCCTTCCAACGCCGTGGAAAGGAGGTAGAACGCTGTGTTTTGTCATTTGTTGCTATCGCTTTTCTTTACCCTGAGGTTCTGTTTATGGCCCACAAGATTCAGACCAGGTAAGACAAAAGGGCAAGATGTTCAGTCTCCAAGCGAGAGCTGAAAAGGGCAAAAGCAGAGGGGAAACTTGGTGGGTGCGATTCTGGAACTGACGGCCTGCGTGTAAAAGATGATGTGTTCTTTTGGGTCCCTGACCGGGTTTTTCGCATGTAAAAACTGATTTAGAGGTCTAGGTAGCCCTGCGATATTCATCATGGATGAAGCTTGCTAACACCCCCAGAGTTCAGAGTTATTCAGTAGCTGCTTTAATCAGCCCGAAGTTTAGAATTACACTACAGTAAAGAATATCCACAAGATCTTCAGGGAGGAAAAAAAAAAAAAAAAAGGCATACAAGGTAGTTATCTATTCATATGCAGAAAAAGCATCAAAATGGTTTTACTGCAGACTGGTCCTAAAGCAACATGTCCCTCTCCCCCCCTTTTACTGAAAGGATCATTTAAATGTGAATACATTTTGGGGGGGTTAGGTTATTAGATCTTGTTCAGATTGTATAAATAATTATAATACTTGGTCTGATTAAAAGCTACTTCTAGACATTCCTCGACGGGATAAAAACGTTATGAAAATTAAATAAATACGGAGGAGAGTAAAAATAGTTTGTCAATCTGCTTGCCCAGAGATAATTATCACTGCTCATCCATACATGTTGGAGGTTTGCTTGAATACGTTTTTGTGAAAAAGAGAAAAGTTGTTATCTTGAAAGGAACTAAGCAGCGCCTAGAAATCGCTATCATGGTCTGGAGTGAACTAATCACTTCATCCTCAACCCTGAACACATTTATCCCACCTCCTAATTCTTCACCTAATTAGAGGGAAATGCAGAGCCGTCCTGGTCAGGGAGGTAGGGATTAGGGTTAAGAAAACACTTGTATTTGGAACCCCCCTACCTCCCCTGGTCAATGTGAAAGATTCTCAAAGAATCTCCCAGCCTAGCTAATCCATGACCCTCAGCAGGGAGGAAGTGTTAACAATTTAGTTTAAAACTCACGCTCTCAGACAAATGCATCAAAAACGGCTTTTTCCTTTGATTTGTAGGTATTAGTTGTTTTTCCAGGCCCCATTAAGGACTCTTCATCCTGTAGGGAAGGGGCATTAAGCCTTAGCAAGTTAGAGTTGTTCCCAGCTCTGTGTTATTCAAAGGCAATTTACACTAATTATTCGAGTCCACAGAGCTACCCATATTAGCGGAATGAACCATCTCAGCAGGTAAAAGTACTTTTGAAATGTTAATTTATTACCAAGGTATAAAAAAAAAAATCCTTGAATTAAAGTAAAAAAAAAAAATAGCCATTTTAAAGGATGAGACTGAGACAGTCTATACCCCCCCTTTTTTTTTTATTTTCACCAACTCCTACGTAATTACTTGTCTTTTAAAAAGTCGAGTTGTTAGAAACTGAGAACAAACTGAGGGTTGATGGGGGGGGGTGGGAGGGAGGGAAGGGTAGGTGATGGGCATCGAAGAGGGCACCTTTTGGGATGAGCACTGGGTGTTGTATGGAAACCAATTCGACAATAAATTTCATATATTAAAAAATAAATAAATAAAAACTCAAGTTGTCAAGGCAAATGGCAATGCGTTCTCTGACGTTATGGTTAATACAAAGCTCTAGCCTCCTTCGGTGCGTTTTTCTAGCCAGTTTTCCAGGGGAAGCCAAATGAGTCCCCTGGCCAGGCCGCGTTCAGAAGCAGCGATGTGATTTTATGCCTCACAAAGTCTGCTCGTGGGTGTTGGTTGCTGTTTCCCAGTCATTGACGTTTTCAATAGCCTCTTTCACGTTCCACCGCCTGTTCCAGAACAGCCTCTCTGGTCTGGAAGAAGAAGCAAGGCAGCGACAACTTCTCCCAGAGCATTTGCGAATCCATCCAGCAAGGACAGACTATGCCAGAGGCTCCCAGTCTTTATCTTCCGGCGTATCCCAGGCACAAAAACATCTTGTCATAGAGGCTCTGGCTTGTCTTCTGGCTCCAGCTCTCTCCCCTTCCCCTGTGAGTGGGTGAGAGAAGGGGTAGGGGAAAGAGGTTCTGAAGTTAGATTGCACGATTGGGAGAAAACGTGTCAGGAAAGTCCCAACAGCTGGGCTCTTTCCATTACAGGAAGCGCCAACAGCGACCCCTCCCGGTGACCTAAACGAGTCACAGGGTGCAGCTAGTTGTCCGGGAAGATTTTTCCCCGTCCTCCTTCTTTCCTTCATTCGTTCAGCAAGCATTCATATACAAATGCATGAGAAACAATCTGTGCCCTCCCGGGGCTCAGAAGACAATAAGGCAATATGCACTTGAGGGGCTGTAACAGAGACATGAGAAGGATGTGGGTAGCACCCACCGAAGGAAAGATCCAAGCTGCCTCACAAATACGGGAGACTGCTTACAAAAAAGTAAAATAAAGATGACCTAAGCAGAAGGAAAGAGAACCCCAAACTGAAAAGATAGGAGGCCCTGAGGGACACACGGCACAGCATATTCAGGGACCTCAAAGTTGGGTGGGGAAATGGAGTAAAGGAGTAGGAGACAAGACGGACAACGAGGTGGGCAAGGCCTCCCCCCCCCCCCCCCCACTCAACTGTCCTGGGAAATATGGTGCATCTTCTCATAGACAACAGGTCTCCAGACTTTCCCAGTCAGGTATCCCCACCCCTAAGAAGAGATTTGATCATCCCCGGTGTATGTATATTTATGATTATACACATGTACTGATTTCAATCTATTATAATAAGTACTAGTCATGCTTATCCTGTTTCTTGTGTTTTTGATCGAAACATGTTACTCTAGCATTTTCTTTCCTCATCTCCATGTAATGTTGACGGTGTCGCCCCAGTGTTGATGGGCCCAGGGAAACCCAAGGCCTGCCCCAGAGAACCTCCTGTCCATCTCAGTAAGGCATACGTGCGTCCACTTTCCTAATGCAACCGGAAGCTTGATCGCTTGCCAGGAGTACTGACCTAACTAGGTCAGAAGCAGGTGAAGTGCAGTTACAGCAGAAGCCTGTATAACCGCTGGATGGACAGATGTGCTCTTAGCATCCCACGAGGGAAACGGAGCCCTGCGCCTCCTAATGCCTTCCTGACCCATACATCAGCACACCTGAGAGCATGTATCATAGACCCTAGGGTCTAGAACACGACCAGAAACACACGAGGGCACCCATGGGTCAAATCTAACATAAAATCACAACAGAAACAAGTTTCAGCATCAATTAAAAAATATATAGGCCCCCCATCGAGCTGGGAACTAATTTCTGAATTTGAATGATCTGTTAAATGCAGTTTTGCATAGGTTCTTTACAAATCCCCCCAGTACACACACCTTAATTGTCACTGTGACCCAAGCGGTTCTAGAGTGGTTAGGAACCCACATTGGATGCCCGCAAGAAGTGTGATAAAACAGTTACTGCTAGGAGCCTTGAATCATAGTGACAAGGCTCTTTGCAAAACTTTGCCCTGGAACTCGTATTGGTACTCAGGTCATTGGATATCGTGTGCTCCTTTAGACTCTAGAAATGGCTAACAGGGTCAGGATGTCTCATGCTGCCACATCCATCCATCCATCCATCCACCCAACAAATGTCTATTGGTGTAATCACTTGGTGTTTAAATGGTACTGGGCCAGACAACAGGAGTTGGAGCTTCTAGAATGACTGTACTTTAATAGAAACCTCATCCCCCATCAGTGCTCTCTTCACATCGGGTGTTCAAAATGCCTTTGCTTTTTTCCAGTTTATTCTGAGAGATCGCGCATGCAAACAGGGGAGGGGCAGACAGAAGGAGAGCCAGAATTCAAGCAGTCTCCGTCAGCGCAAAGCTCCATGTGGGGCTCCGTCCCACGAACCGAGAGATCATGACGTGAGCTGAGATCAAGGGTCGGATGCTTATAACCGACCGCGCCACCCAGGTGCCCCAAAATGCCTTTTTAAATCAAATAGTCACATTATGTCCGTCATCGTGTCCATTTCTACTTGGAGAATATGGTTTAAAAAAAAAATCTTATTTATTTGGAAATGATAACCCAGATGCTCTCTGAACTAGCTCTACCTTTTTTTTTTTATAGATAGTGTAGCTGAATAGTGTATAAATAAGGAGGTAAGGTTTCAGGGGAACGTGAAATGCTGAGAGAACAAATCACTTCCTATAGTTTCATAATACACCTTTGCCTGCAAATAATGGATATGAAATCACAAACCAATTGATTTAATCAAATGCCCTAAAGACCTTTAGAGACACAGCCCAGCGTTAATTGCAGAACATCCATAGACGTAAGAATAGGATATTCCCATAAAAAATTTCTATGGTTCAAAGTACTCACTAGTTAATCTGGCTGCCCCCTCGCCACCACCATCATTTAGTTTGAATTAATGAGGATAGATTCACTAATGAAAGCCAAGAATTGTCTCCATTCCTATGAGACAAGACAGTCATGGAGAAGAGCTCTGTAAAATCATTTCCACGGCATATGCTGAGAAGCTAGAAGTTCTAAAGGTAGCAGTGCCTGGCTCAAGGCTTATGATCAGAAGGCGGTGAAATTAAGTTAGAACTGAGAGTTTTTTACTTTAAAAAGCATAAAGGAGCAGCACGGGTTTTTTTCGGATTGAAAAACATATTGAAAAATGTACCGTGAAATTAAAGCCCTGAAAATCTTTAAGGAATCTTTCATTATCTCAGGACCGGTGCAAAAATCGAAGCCTTGCATCGGCAAGAATCACAAGATATGTGTACAAAATATAATGTTTGTTGATAAAGCTTGTGTTTATACCATGCATTTTATATATGTAATACCTATCTGGATACCTTTAAAGTGGCTTCAAGTGGTAACCACATAGGAATCACTGCCTGTCGTGTCTCGAAACTTCATTCGTACAGAAAGCCAACACAATTCAGTCATAAAAGCACTAGGCTTGAAGTCTGGAGGATCGGGCCCCCCAGACTCAGCTCTCTCTCCCTGGCCGCTAAGGGGACTGCAGACAAATCTCTGTAGCCTGGCTAGAAAATAAAGGTTTGATTGGCTTGGCCTCCAAGGGCTTTGTCAGCGGTAAAATCGTGAAACTCCATATAGGAAGCATTCGATATAGCCATCAGAGAGGAAAGCTGTGTATGAAAGCAAGTATTTCCAAAAATAGACATACAAAGCGTTTTTTTTTTTAACTTCGATTAAAGAGGGAAAAACATAGTTTTGTTTCAAGTACACAACACACACACACACACACAGGCCTATACAGTATACATTTTGTGGGACGCAGCAGTGTTTCCCCCCAGTTGAATAAAATGTGGCTTTGCAGGCATTCAGATCACATGACATTTGTGCACCTACCTACACAAGGCTGTTGGCTCTAGGCAGCCCTTAATTCTAATTAATCCAAATCCAGCTGCAGCCGTGGGTGGAGGAAGAAAGACTAGAAATGAAGAAAGAAAATGAGACGTTAGCATGAATGCCTATCACATTGTGAATATCTGTTCATCTGCATAGTATTAATGATAGCGAATATGCAAACAGATGTTTCCTTCATTAAACTGTATATGCAAATACTACTGGTAGGAGTGGTAATGTTGTCTTGGGGTTGAGAGATCATCGAGGGTAATTAAAGGTTAATCCAGTTTTCAGTTCACAGACTATTCGACAAGAGTGGCTGTAAAGAAAAATTGTCACTTAACCTTCAATTCATTACCAATGGCACATGGATTTTCGACTAAAATAACATAAACATATGCGCTCATCATCACTCCCTCCCCCACCACCAGTAAACACGGGCAAAGACTTGTGAGTTGAGCAAAGTTGAGTGAATAAGGAAAATTATGTTCCCTCAAAAAGTGTTCAGAATCCATCCAGAGTCATAATCTCTAGTTTCTCATTGAAAAAACCTGAAGTACCTTACATCAGTGCCTCTTGAATAGAATTGAAAACATTGCTCTAAGATCCTGCACGTGAGCTATCGGTCAATGAGTTGACCGATCTTGCCATAGCTCACTCTTTCTTCCTGGGTGAACTGAAAGGGATAAAGGGTTTGGAACTTTTTTTTTTTTTTTTTTCACAGAAATGTTTAACTTGTCAGCTGGGATATTTTCACTTCCTGTTTTGAGGAGGGGGAAAACATTAAGCACTGAGGGTCAGAGAGTTCCACACTGACAGGTCTGTGAGAAGCAATGCCACGTCTGTATAAACCACGTATCTGCAGGAAGAGTTGAAGAAAAGCAGAGGGAGAAGAGGTTTCCCTGTAGAATAATAAAGAGGATTTATTTTCTGATCGATAGTTACAAAGGGTTTGCCTTTGGTTTAGTGGGAATCGGGGTTCTGAAAGGGTAATCTCCTCTCCCCTTTACTTCTTTAGTCCTTGATTCTACGAGAAGTGCACGGTTATTCACTTGGCATAAAGACCCACGCAAAGCTAGTAAGCTGAGTACCTGAGGTCTCTGCTCCTGAAAATTAACTGTGTCCTGAGTGTTCAAAACGCCAATCAAAATGAAATCAAAAGTTGCATGGGCAGACAGATCCCTACCACTTAATCCTCATTATGCATTGAGGATTTTTAGTTAAACCCAAATTTAATTTTAGCTCTTATGCCACCGGAAAAACCAAAGCTCCTTTCAAAGTCGCAATCCTACATTAAATCTAAATCAAATCTTGTATATAAAACTAAAAGGTCTTTTTTTTTTTTTTTTTTGGTCCCACTTTCTCATAGGAAGCAGTGCTTGTTTAAGACATTAACAATCGCACTGGGCAAGAATGTATTTCTCAACAAAAATAAGCTCTGCTTAATTTGCCCCAAGCATCTTCTTCATAATATTCTAACAACACCTGCTTATTGACAAACCCAAAACAGAATGTAGCTACCATGAGTCCAAGGGGATCCAATCCAGTCTTCTTCGTTTGTTTGGGTTTGCACAACACCAAATGATTGAACTTCTCTCCCCCCGATACTTATTTACTTTTTAAAGATTTTATTTTTAAGTAATCTCTACATCCAACGTGGGACTTGAACTCACAACCCCGAGATCAAGAGTCACTCGTTCTACCAACTGAGCCAGCCAGGTGCCTCTCTACTTCCTTTATTGATTGTGTTTTTCTTCTCGCTTTTTTGTGTTTTTCATCTTTGCCAAACTATTTGGTAGATCTGCTAGGTGGAGAACAGCAAAAGGGACCTGACCAAATCCTTTTCTGGGTTAACTATATCTCTCTTAGCAGGAAGTCGGAGCTTAAGGTGAAAGGGCAAATAAGCATGGCTCCACCCGAGTGATTAGCACATAATATATGCATTTTCCCCTGGGAATGTACTAAGAGGGCTGCCCTCTCCCAGCTAATTCTGGGTAACGTTTGGAAATCTCCAGTCCTACTCCCAGGAGACTCTTTTGAAATACCATGGCCCCATGCTTCACTGTTTGTTAAGTAATTGAAAGATAATGACAATTATTACATATTAAAAAGAAGCCAAATTCCCCTAGCACCCAGCAGCCCCCACTAATACCGTACTGCTCAAAATAGCAGAGAGGCGATGTTGACGTTGAACCCGGGGAGCTAGGCTTTGGTTAGAAAACCTCCACCAGGGCCAGATGGTTTATTTTGCTAAATGCGGTGGAAACCCCCCCCCCCCCCCCCCCCGGGTATGTTTTGCAAGACAAGAAAGTAACGGTACGGACTCATAAGACAGTTGAGACAACGCAGCCTCACAAATACAGAAAGAAGAGATTCGCCTCTGCAGGGAAGTCAGACCTGTAAGGGGAACCATGGGAGGTCACCTGCAAGCCAGTACTGAGGTGGGCTCTGGGCAGTTGGTAATAATGCGACAAGGGCTGTGTATGGCCCCAACCCAACCCAAGTGTGTGAGTCCACCAGCAAAGCTCTCTGATGTGGTGCCGAAACCCACATCCAAACGCTCCTCGCGAGCTCTGAGTTGGCACACCTCGACACTTCTCTCCATCCTCGAAGTCCTCATCTGTAAAATGGCAATTTTAGCTCCCCGGGTCGAAGGAGTGATATGTGGTTGACTAACAAAAAGGAAACACTTTGTCAAGGGTCAAACAGCGTCAGACTCGGAGGGGTTTGTAGTCGTTGTATATATGTGCCTCAACCTCCAGTCCAGCTCCATAATTGGAACACTGTACCCACATACACCACTATTCTTAACCCTAATGGTGTGTTAATTTAACTCATTAGGGGCTCTTAGCACTTGAGAGGTGTTTAAACACACACACCAACAGTCTTTGGGGACCAAAGAATAACACAAGCATCACGCGTCACTTTTCCAGGCTCGACAAACACCCATTCCGATGTGTTAATGGCCCCTGTTAAAGGCAGTAATTTTCAGTTAAATCAAGCAAGCCACGGGTCCAAATGCAAACTCTCCACAAAGACGCGATCTGTCCTTGCCTGTGAGTCAGCCAGGAATAAACATTCACCCAGTACCATTTATGAATGAGTAACATAAACCTAAAATAATGCGTGTAACATAAAATGTACGGTCATGGCACAAAAACAGACACATAGACCAATGGAACAGAATAGAAACCCCAGAACTAGACCCACAAACGTATGGCCAACTAATCTTTGACAGAGCAGGAAAGAACATCCAATGGAAAAAAGACAGTCTCTTTAACAAATGGTGCTGGGAGAACTGGACAGCAACATGCAGAAGGTTGAAACTAGACCACTTTCTCACACCATTCACAAAAATAAACTCAAAATGGATAAAGGACCTGAATGTGAGACAGGAAACCCTCAAAACCTTAGAGGAGAAAGCAGGAAAAGACCTCTCTGACCTCAGCCGTAGCAATCTCTTACTCGACACATCCCCAAAGGCAAGGGAATCAAAAGCAAAAGTGAATTACTGGGACCTTATGAAGATAAAAAGCTTCTGCACAGCAAAGGAAACAACCAACAAAACGAAAAGGCAACCAACGGAATGGGAAAAGATATTTGCAAATGACATATCGGACAAAGGGCTAGTATCCAAAATCTATAAAGAGCTCACCAAACTCCACACCCGAAAAGCAAATAACCCAGTGAAGAAATGGGCAGAAAACATGAATAGACACTTCTCTAAAGAAGACATCCGGATGGCCAACAGGCACATGAAAAGATGTTCAGCGTCGCTCCTTATCAGAGAAATACAAATCAAAACCACACTCAGGTATCACCTCACGCCAGTCAGAGTGGCCAAAATGAACAAATCAGGAGACTATAGATGCTGGAGAGGATGTGGAGAAACGGGAACCCTCTTGCACTGTTGGTGGGAATGCAAACTGGTGCAGCCGCTCTGGAAAACAGTGTGGAGGTTCCTCAGAAAATTAAAAATAGACCTACCCTATGACCCAGCAATAGCACTGCTAGGAATTTATCCAAGGGACACAGGAGTACTGATGCATAGGGGCACTTGTACCCCAATGTTCATAGCAGCACTCTCAACAATAGCCAAATGATGGAAAGAGCCTAAATGTCCATCAACTGATGAATGGATAAAGAAATTGTGGTTTATATACACAATGGAATACTACGTGGCAATGAGAAAAAATGAAATATGGCCTTTTGTAGCAACGTGGATGGAACTGGAGAGTGTGATGCTAAGTGAAATAAGCCATACAGAGAAAGACAGATACCATATGGTTTCACTCTTATGTGGATC
>NW_024412404.1:55055790-55112593 GCF_014898765.1 Herpailurus yagouaroundi
TTAGAGTGGGAGAGAGCCAAAGCATAAGAGACTGTTGAGAACTGAGAACAAACTAAGGGTTGATGGGGGGTGGGAGGGAGGAGAGGGTGGGTGATGGGTATTGAGGAGGGCACCTTTTGGGATGAGCACTGGGTGTTGTATGGAAACCAATTTGACAATAAATTTCATATATAAATAAATAAATAAATAAATAAATATATAAAATTAAAAAATAAATAAATAAATAAAATGTACGGTCAACAACTGCGTGTAATGTACAAAGCCCAGAGCCAGGAACCAGAAAACAAGGACAGGAGTCCGGCCTCTGTGAACGGACAGGAGTCCGTTCCCTCTGTGAACTCAGAAAATGTCACCACTATTTTGTTTTTAATATCTTTATTTATTTTTGAGAGAGAGCAAGCAAGGGAGAGGCAGGCAGAAGATCTGAAGCGGGCTCTGCACTGATAGCAGGGAGCCCGACGCGGGGCTCGAACCCACGAAGTGTGAGATCACGACCTGAGCCCAAGTCAGACGCTTCCCCGACAGAGCCACCCAGGCGCCCCCCAATGTTATCACTATTAACAGCGTATGTAACTACCAGCACTAATCCTTCTTTCAATGATGCTCAAGTTTGTCACCTGTAAAACGGGAACAATGTTTCTTGCAGCCAACCTCACAATATGGTGACAAATGTAGTTTGAGGTGAGTGCATGACAAAGCACTATTTAAAATTTGAGGGCTTTTGATTCTGATAAATTACTCATTAGAGCGACTACACAGATTGATTCTGCCTCTCTGACTGTCAAGGGAGATCTGTGATCTCGAAGGAGACGAGGGAACTGAATCCAGAGATGTGTGAACTATGTCTGCTCTACACAGTTTTTTTTTTTTAATTGTGGGACAATATACATAACATTTGCCATTTTAACCATTTTAAAGTATAGAATTGGGGGCGCTTGGGTGGCTCAGTCGGTGAAGTGCCTGACTTCGGCTCAGGTCGTGATCTCGCAGTTCGTGGGTTCAAGCCCTGCGTCGGGCTCTGTGCTGACAGCTCAAAGCCTGGAGCCTGCTTGGGATTCTGTATCTCCCTCTCTCTCTCTGCCCCTCCCCTGCTCGCACTCTCTCTCTCTCTCTCTCTGTCTCTCTCTGTCTCTCTGTCTCTCTCTCAAAAATAAAGTATAGAATTGAGTGGCATTTAGTACATTCAAAACGTAACACAACCACCGCCATTGTCTAGTTCCAGAACACTTTCATCCCCCCAAAAGGAAACTCCCCTTTCCGTTAAGCAGTCCCTCCCCATTCACCTCTCCCCCTGCCCTCTGGAAACCTCTAATCTACTTTCTGTGTCTGGAGATTCTGGACATTTTATTTATATTAATAGAATCATACAAGGTGTGGCCTTTTGTGTCTGGCATCTTTCACTTAACGTAATGTTTTCAAAGTTCATCCCTGTTGTAGCAAGTGTCTGTGCTCTTTATACAACAGTAAACCTAATATTCTCTAAGCTACGTATTCAACATGCCCAGTTGATAGAAATAATGATCTACCATTTATTGAGCACTTATTACGTGCCAGGCGCTGAGCACTTTCCATACATGATCTCACACAGTCCTTACCAGATCAGCAGCATTTTACAGGTGAGAAAGCTAAGATGCAGAAAGGTTAAGTAACTTGTCCGAGGTCACACAGCACTTAAGGGACTAGAAATCAAACCTGGGTTTGTCATATTCCAGAGCTCTTTCTTTCAATCATCGTAGTTGGTATTTGCACAGCCCAAGAGGGCCAGGTCACAAAGAGCCCAAGTACGGCCAGGCAGCCAGTTATGGGGACCCCAGGGAGCCCTGAGGAAGCCCACAGAGGGAAGCCTCGAACAGAAACTTGGCTCCCCTCTCTGTCTTGCAAACGCCATCCTGGCTGGCAGCAACAAGCCTCCAAGAGCCCAACTGGGCCACAAGCGCCCCCGGGGAACAGTCCCTGGGACTTCCAGGCTCCACCCCAGCCCAGAGCCTTGCATTTGGCTGCCCTCTTCTTGAACCAGGCATGGCGGAGTGGCCGTGGGACGACTGAAATGCTCTGATCCTTTTGCCAGAGGTCCAGGCCTGGCAGGGCTTCCGTACCTCAGTCCTGGAAAAGTGGTCCCTCTTTGGCCACACATCCCATCAGCCTCTTCTCACATGCTGCACACACACAGTACAAACCTGAAGACTAGAGCCTAACTACGTGACTTGAAGACATACACAACACCCAACAGTGACGGGAGCCCCAGGGACAAGCAGGGACTCCGCTGACGTTTGCCAGGCTGGCCGCATAAAGAAACTGACGCTGTTTCGCAGCAGGCGAACATCGGCAAACGTCTCCCCTTTTGTACGCTGCTCCTGGATGCTGAGGAGACAGAGTTCGTCTTCAGACATCGTCTCGCTCTTCTTCAACCTCCCAACTGTAACTGGTGTAAGTGCTATTGACCGGAAGGTGGTACTAAGTGGCAGGAGCGTGGAATTAGGAAGAACAGGACTCTGAAACCAGGCCCCACTGCTAAGTAAATAAATGTAGCGAGACCTGGGGTAAATCATTTCCCTTCCTAACACTCCACCTTCCGCATGGGCCTTGAGAGGAAGGAACTGGCGACCGTTCGCGGGGCCGATCGTCCACAGCTGGAAGAGCCAAGCTTCTAGAAGGCCATTCTGTTCAAGCGCCGCACAGGTGAATTTCTTGATTTGCTGTCAGGGCAAGGAGGGCTGGGAGGGCAAAGCAGTCCTGGACGCACTTGCTCAACGATGAGGTTCTCCACCTCCTGGGGGCCCACGACAATGAAACAAGAATCAGGATTCTCCCCAGACAGCGCGGCAGGGAAGATCGGATGCCGTAACTTAGCGCCCAGTGTGCGGGCGTGAAGCAGGGGGTTCGAGAAACGTCAGTTCTCCTTCCACCTTGGGGATAAAAAAACAACAATAACATCTTGGTGTTATTTTATTCAGCCGGGCCCCGGGATTTAAAGACTGGAGCCCCGAGACACCGAACGAGACAAAAACTAACTCTGTTCCATGATCACCGATTCCTGAACTGGGAGCGGAGGGAGGCTGGATCGGCTCCAAGGACAGCTGAAAGAAAGGGAGAAAGACGTTCCCGTTTCAGCGATGTTTCAATACATAAATCACCTGCTCTAAGTGGAAGACAAAAGCCTCGAGCGGGTAGGAGCCAGCCCATCTGATGATGGCTCAGTTCACGGGTTCTTGGTGACTAAGCGTAATGGATTGAAGGGCACTGATTTATGAGAAACTAATGTCCTAATTCTGCGGGCATCAGGCGAAAATGAAACACGAAACTTTAGATCATGACCTGTAATTATCTGCCAGCTCATAGGTGGATCTCCGAGTTGCAAGAGAGACGCAGATTTCATTTCACTGGGGTTGCAGTGAAGCTGGGAGTTCTACACGGGTCCCGCTAACATTCTCATTTCCATGAAGCCTGCAGGAAGTCGGGAGAACCTGGAAGGAAGAGGTTGGGACTTAGAGTAAAACCAGCTGAGCTTGCAGCTGGATTCCAACACTGACTCTCTGTGTGACCTGAGCAAGTCACTTAACTGCTCTGAGCCTTAGTTTCTTCATCTGTAAAATGGCGGTAATAATGACACCTCCCGGGGTTATTTTAGGGCACAAATGAGGGCAGGGATGTCCAAGTTCTGTGCTGAAAGCAGGGTCCACCTTGAGGAGTTCTGAGCCCACTCCCCATTTCAGAGCCCAGAACCTTCTGCCAGGTGCCAGGTGTGGGCAAAAAGCAGACCTTGGCACAGGAGTTTTTTCCAGTGGTCCAAAAATATCTTCCCTGAGGAATAGTTTCCCGGGAACAAGCTGAGGGGGGTGTGTGTGTGTGTGTGTATGTGTGTGCATGCGTGTTCTGAAGTGGATGAAATTTGTCAACAAAATCTATACTAAAAATGGAACTTTTGCACGTCTAATTGCAGAATTTTGCAAAACAAAACAGAAGATATCTTGCCTGCCTCCAGGCATATCCGAGGGGATTAATTTGTCACTCTTCAAAAACAACTCTTCGGAGGGATACCCTCTTTGATTCTCTATTCTCACATTAATTAGTAGTAGAAGGAACACGGAACACACTGGGTAGAGGAGAAACGAGGAGAAATAAATCTGCCACCCCTCTCAAGAGGGAGAAACCGGGGGGGGGGGGGGGTGCGCAGGGCCCGCGGGGATCACCACTCAAGCCTGCAGTCACCAGCGTCCCTCCCAGCCTCCGAAAGGAGAAAGGACAATAGAGAAGATTGCTTCACAAAAATATTTCTTTGAAGCCTAGTAACCCCCAGTAACAAATGCTTTCGAGAGTAAAATCATAGAGAGACATAGCTGATTTTACTGGTTATGGAAGAAGCTGACTGCATTTGGAACTGGATCCCAAATCAGATACACACCAGGGTTTGAGATTATTGTTGAGGCCCAACGTTGAATGCTATCCGTACTCCGATAATCACCCGATTGGTTTGTCCTGATCAGAATCTTGATCTGAAGGTATTGGTTTCAGATTCCTAAGAAGCTATTGTAAGTGATGACTTTTTAATGGAATTTTTTTTTTTTTTTTGAGTAAAGTTAAGGTTTGCTCCTGTCATTTTGTGTTGCCCGAATACGATGATTTTCCTTTAAAACGTTTAAACATGTTCGTCAATTTTCATCTTTCAAAAAAAAAACCCCAGTATGTGTTTTATTGGCCGGAGAGCACATTTCTGTCACTAAGTTACACACAAGCCGTCTTTGCAAGGGGGACGGTTCCTTCCTTTAGTCCCAAGCGAGCAGATGCGAGGAAGGCTGAGGGTAGATGGCAGGACACCCCACTGTCCCCCACTTTTTCCCGGGGCCCCTACCGCAAGGCTCCAGAAGCCGAGTCCCCTGCCTGCTTATTTAAGATAATTACAACATGTGTTTCTTCCCTGCTGGCTCTGCTGAGGCAGAAAATACTTCATCGTTTACTTCAGTCATGAGAATAAAGCAAAAATTCTGGAACATAAACACCATTTTTTCTACGCATTCAAAGGCAGGGCTCAGGGTGAGTTTGTGAATAATAAACCGAAGTTGGCAATCAAGCTAATAAGTATGAAGTTGCTGGGGAGAGAAGTCCCGCGGGGGCCCTGAGCTGAAGGGGGTGCCCGGGGCTTTTGTCCTCTTGTTGGTAAATAACAGCCCCTTAGTTACATACAGTTGTTTCCGTTTCAAAAGATATTCAAAGCCCGGGTAGTTTCTGCAGTCGATTTGCATGGAGAGGGATATATCTGGGAATTTTTAAAGAGATTTTGCCCTGGAGAGTCGTAGGCCAGTCGGCCGAGGTTGCAAGGGGGAAAAGGAGGCTCACGTGATTACCAGGGAGGCCAGGGCTGTAAACAGGCGCTTTCTTTCTGAAATCAGAATTACCCCAGTGGCTATTCTTCTGCAGCCCCCGAGCTCAGTGAGATCCCAGGGCCAGGCGCCTTTTGGGTTAAGAAGAGAACTCTGAACTGAATTTCTTCTCCTCTTCTCCTCGTAGCTAGGGAAAGCAGCTGATGTGGGGCATCTCCACTGGAACTCTCCAGACTTGAGACATTTTCCATTTTAAGCTTGTAGCAATAAAAACCTTTGGTAATGAGTTCCCTGCCCCGACAGAAGTCCTGCATCCAATTTGTACACCATCCTGGATGAAATGGTTTACAAGACGGAGAGCAAAAAATCTGAAGGAATGTTCTAGAGAAAGAACGAAGTGCTATCGTTGAGATCTTTATTGATGGGAAGAAAAAGAGCTAAAACATTACCTCAGAACGCAAGATTACATCAGTCAGATATAAGGTAAATCTATTCTAGTGGTGAAACATCAGAAACACATAATCCTTTCTCAAAGCCCTTTTGTTATTTTAATGTCCAACAAATTATGCCTTTAAAAAAGAAGAAGAAGAAGAAGAAGAAGAAGAAGAAGAAAAACACTTAGATTTGAGAGGTTTCTTTTGCTCCAGTAGAAGTAATTTCAAACCGGTTAAAAAAAGTTTTAATTTTCTGGAACCCAGTCTTTACTGTGCTGGCCAAGCATATACACGAGGCTAAGGTAATTTTTAGCTTCAATAGAATCGGGTACAGTGACCATCAAGAGAGGCTTCAGGTTGCTATGGCAACGGTAGTCCTAAAAAGTACTCACGTTAAGCAAGGCATTTGGGGGTTGCTAATTTGAAACTTTTGCCGTTATAGTTTTTTTTTTTTTTTTTAAGTGGAGGAGTGTGGACAAGTAAATTGCAATAGTCACTGTCTTGTCCTTGCTCTTGACATCGGTCCTATCACAGGGATCCTGGTTACCTATCCTCTAAATGACTTTGAAAGAGTAGTAAGAAATATGGAAATTATGAAGAAAATTGGGCAAATGGCAAAAAGTAGAAATAAAGAAAACCTGTTTCTCTGTAGAAGCTCTTCCATGGGAAGTCCCTCAAGGGAAGTCCACGAGAGGAGGCCAGGTGGAGAAGGGCTGTGGCTCCTGGGTGTCCGCCCCGGGCTTGCTGCTGGATATAAAGGTCAGTGGGTGGGGCCCTGCTCTCCAGGACCAGAAATTATGTGCCCGTCGACACCTCATAAGGTCTCAGGGGATGAGGGTAAAAGCGCAAATCAAGGGCTCTATTTTCAAAATCTATGAACTACAACTTGACCTTTCCTTGATAACCCAGAGTTGGAGGTTAACCAACAGACATGTACGAGGTGCCTAAGTGCGTGCTCAGGCCACATACTCTGTCTGGGGAGAAAAAAAAAAAAACACCCTTGCACTTATGGAAGTTTTATTCCAGAGATGGGGACCGAACAAAAAATGTAATAAATGAAAGATAGATGGGTGATAGGTGACAGGGAGAAAGATGATAGATAAAGGGATAGCTAGATAGATGCTAAAGTGATAGGTTAGAGAGATGATAAAGTGATAAACTAAGTAGATTATAGATAAAGTGATAGATGATAGATAAAGTGATAAGTCAGGTCGATAAATGATAGATGACAGATAATGGATAGATGACAATGATCGATACATAGATGATAGATAGATAGTGACCTCAGGCTTCAAAGCACAAATTGCTTCATTCTCTTACCCCTTCCCTCCAAGTCAGCCCCTCTTCTTCATCAAGGAAGTTTGCCTTGCCCCAGAAAGAGCCCTGCCCATTTCTCATCTGTTAGCTCTGAAGTCACGTGATTGGGGGAAACAGAGGACCCGACCTGCGGGACTCGGGTCTCGAGAAGGCTGAGGGTCTGCACCACGAGGAATCCCATCACACACGTAACTGTGTGTTACCTGCCTTTTACACCACGACTCTCTTCACGTCGGGGCCATGTGGTGTCACGTCCGAATTCGTTAATACTCGCTAGCACCTGGCCCATCGTGCAGGAGGATCCGTGCAGGTCCGACAAATGCAGGAGCCGGCTGTGAGTTCTCTCTGTTGTGTGCAAATGCCTCTCCCCTCCTTCACGGTTCTCATCGCTTGCGGATGCCAGATAAGTGAGGGTTGGCGTGAACGCTCGCACATTCGGAGCCGTGTTTTCCACCAGAGGGTTTCCAAATCCTTGACCTCCCTTGCGTCCTGACAACAACCCTTTGAGGTCCTTAGAGAAAGCGCTGTTAGCCTCCACTTGGAGATGGCGCCGGCAGATGGAAAGAAGTTAAATGAGCCGCCACAGTGACAGCAGACCCCTAGATCTAGGGGCCCTGAATCCAAGTTCCCACGTGGCCAGGGGCTACCTCCGGAGTGGCCAATGACAGCGGGGGCAGGTGGAGGTTAGGAATTGCTTCAGGAACGTGAGAACTGGAGGGCGAGGGCAGGAGACGGAGCCACCATCAACAGGTATGTTACACGAATTAACTCAGGAATTAACCTGGTGGGGGCACCGCGTGTGAAAATGTGCCTAATGAGCGCGGAGGGCCCCATGCTCAGGAGTCAGGGGTCCTGCTGGTCGCGGGTGCGGCAGTTCCCTGGGCCTCCGTCTAAACCCTGAGGGCACACGGCGAACTCCGGGAGCAGGTCCCATAAAAGTGACACCTCTTCCTCTCCTCTTTTCATCCCTCAACTCAGGCACCAGGGGCTCTGGGACTCGGGGGAGGGCAGTGCTCAGCTCAAAGTTAGTCACACTGCTTTCGCTGGACTTATTTTTACATTTCCTCTCTATTTTTATGGCAAACGATGCTGAGTTTTCACCCCTCGTGCGAATATCAAGGTTTCATTTCAGACAAACGTATTCAAGTAGACGGAGTGAATTATGAGAATGAAAAAGTTACGTTAGTGGCATTAGAGGTGGGACACAGATATCGCAAAGGTCCTAAAACTGGCTCAGGAATGAGTGACTGAGGGAGAGGCCGGGCCCGATGGCCTCAAGGATCCCCCTGCTTGGAAAATCAGTGGAGAATGGTAGTTATGAATCTGGGCTCTGGAGCCAGACTGTCTGTATCCACAGTCCTGGCCCTGCCACTCACCCCTGCATAAATCTGGGCAGGTTACTTAGTCTCGCTGTGCCTCACTTTCCTTATCTGCAAAATGGGAAGGGTAGCACGCCCACCTCAAAAGATTGCTACATATTACACTTACGAGAGTTCAAGGCTCCGTGTTTCCTGTTATTACCACTTGATTGGACTACACACGCCAAGGATTTTGGAAGGCAGAGTGGGGTCCCCGTGACCAGACTCAACGGTTTACCAGATCCCACCAGCTCAAACACACTGTCTCGATCCCTGAACACATAATCCCGGTGCCCCTCCCCCCCGCTTCCTGTTGGAAAGGGAGGCCTTCCCTAAATGAAGGGGGGGGGGGCATCCTTGAGCCACACAGAATGGTGCAAAAGTGCCCAGGTGGTATTTGTCTTCTCGTCGCTTCTCTGAGCCCCTACAAGAGTCAGCTGTGAGCCACATGTTAAATCATCTCCTGAGCCAAAAAGAAAAAAGGAAAAGAAGAATTATGAAGTCAGAGCAGAGAAAATAGCAGTGCTCCCATTCACCGTCCTCCCCAGGCGGTTCCCTCCGTAGCGGCCCCCCCCCCCATTCGGGTCCCGCTTGATATCCTCTGGGACAAACCCTCTTGGTTTTCCCCACCAAGAGTGGCAGCACAGCATCCTTTGAGACCCCAAAACCTGACGGAGGCCCCGGGGGTGAGGGACTTTGCCGGTGACCGTGGGACACCCGCTCGCTTTCTTCTGGTGTAAGTTAACATTCTCCTGGGGTCAAATGTGCAAGCGGGGCCATTCTGAACAGGCTGAATTTTCACTTACGATTTACTGCCCCCCCCCAACTCATCAAACAGAGGTGCGTGAGATGCTCCCCACCGGCCTGCACTCCCTGCTGGCAGAGAACAGGTAACGGCTAAGAGACCGACTTGGAAAAGTTATTTGAAGGGAAATGTTACCTGTATTCTTTTCCAAGGAGGTGTGAAGATGCCCAGGTAGCTTGGTCGCTGTATATACACAGCATCAGAAGGCATCCTGGGTCGTTTCTGTGCGGTGATGAGAAACAAGGAGCCGGCTGCCACCGGCACTGGGTGCAGAGAGCGTCATGGTATAGATCACAGTCTTTCCAGCAAAGCAGGGGCTTCCAGATTCTTGACCTGCTGTTCTTAGCACCGTGGCAAACAAGCGGTCCCCCTTTCTCCAGCTCCCTCCCATCCTTGATATTTCCATTTCCACTCCCACGGGACAATGGTACACCAAGTCGTAGGGGCAGAATTTAGTACGACCAGGGAGTGAGATAACAGAGTGCTTCCGAGCGTGGCTTCTGAAGCCAGACGGCCTGATTTTGATCCCGGGTTTTCGGCACCCGGAGCAAACGACATTTATTAAACTCTTAGTGCCTCGGTTTCCTCGTTTATAAAACCAGGATAATCGTACAGGGGTTGTTGGGAAGATTCAATGGGCTGATACACATAAAGCACTGTCAACAGCGTCTGTAACCTAGCAACGACAGGGCAAATGTCAGCAACCATCGTTTTCTAGAAAAAGCAAGTATCCCACTCCAAGAGGGGCCCCAGTGACTCCAGTCCCCTGGCATTCATCGGCTCACAAAGTTCCTTCCGCACTGAATCGGGCTGACTGTGACCGACAGGCCATTGAGGAAATGGTGGAGGAAATGGCAGACCTGTCTAGGGTGGGTCATGAAAGTCACCTTGTCGAACAGCTGCCGTCCTAAGACTGGAGGATCCACTTCCAAGGTGGCTTATTCACATGGCTGGCAAATTAGTGCTGGCCATTGGCTGGGTGTCTCATGTCCTCCCCACACAGGCCTCCCCGTAGGGTGGTGTGACTGCCTTCACACGTGGCAGCTGGCAAGTGACCCAAGAGAGTGCATACTGTTAATACTGTTGTCTTGGGGCGCCCGGGGGGCTCTGTCAGTTGAGCGTCCGACTTCGGCTCAGGTCACGATCTCACAGCTCACGGGTTCGAGCCCCGCGTCGGGCTCTGCGCTGACGGCTCGGAGCCTGGAGCCGGCTTCGGATTCCGCATCTCCTTCTCTCTCTGCCCCTCCCCCGCTCATGCTCTGTCTCTCTCTCTCTCTATCAAAAATAAACATTCAAAAAAAATTTTTTTTAAATACTGTTGTCTTATCTTACATTTAATTTCTTATTCTCAAGAAAATAGTCCATATTTTCTGGAATTTTATTACAAGGACCAAGCAGAAGCTATCCAAAAACTTTGTTTGTGGCTTCCTGAGGTACAAAATAATGGTCTTGTGCTAATGCTCCAGGCTGTGTTCTCCTCTTCCTAAGCAATAGGCCATCTCTTTTTTTATTCTCTCTCTCAATCAGATGCCTCATATTCTCTCTCCTATTTCCTCCTTCTTTCTCATCCTCCCCTTCTTCCTCCTCCTTTCTAATCCAGGAATAAAGAAGGTCTCTACCTATGTTTGCTCTTTGCTCCTAAACATAGTAGATGGACTCTCTCTAGCCCCTTCATTGAACAGTTTTCTTGCTTTCTGATAAAAACTCTCTTACGGAGCTTGTGGGAGGTTGGTATCAGTTAGCTTCGCTGTGTAACAAACTACCCAAATGTCGGCGGCTTACTATCTCAATAATTTATTATTATTCACATCTGTGCTCCTGCTAGGATTTAGCTGACCTAGGCTGGGCCCAACTGCTCTGCTGTAGACATCTTGGCAACTCTCTCTGCAGGTGTGTTGGTTGACTGGGGCGTCCCCGTTCCATGTATCTTTCACCCTCCTTTAACCATCTTCCTTTGCCCTCTTACGCCTAATGTAGGCATATTTTTCTTATAGTGATGTAGATGCACCGAATGACAAGTGGAGACATGAGCCCAGGATCAGAGCTGGCATGCTGTCGTTTCACCTATGGATCATTAACCAAACAAGTCACACGGCCAAGCCCAAGTTCAAGGAGCATGCAACTATATTCTGCCATTCTGCATGGAGATAGAGGAAGAATAGAAAGTCACTAGGAAAAGTTGAATACAGGAGGTGTAAAGAATTGAGGCCAGTAATGCCCCACAGTGGTTCAAAAATGAACAAGAAATCTCTTGGGGCTCCTGGGTGGCTCAGTCGGTTGAGCATCCGACTTCGGCTCAGGTCATGATCTCGCAGTCTGTGGGTTTGAGCCCCACGTCGGGCTCTGTGCTGACAGCTCAGAGCCTGGAGCCTGTTTCAGATTCTGTGTCTCCTTCTTTCTCTGACCCTCCCTTGTTCATGTTCTGTCTCTGTGTCTCAAAAATAAATAAATGTTAAAAAAAAAAAATTTAAAAAAAAAGAAATCTCTTGACTTGGCATCTGCCTTTAAAGATCCAAGAGAAAAGACTTCAAAGGGATGGTCTGAGGGGCGCCTGGGTGGCTCAGTCGGTTAAGTGTCCGGCTTCGGCTCAGGTCATGATCTCGTGGTCTGTGAGTTGGAGCCCCGCATCGGGCTCTGTGCTGACCGCTCAGAGCCTGGAGCCTGCTTTGGATTCTGTGTCTCTCTCTCTCTCTGCTCCTCCCCACTCATGCTCTGTCTCTCTCTCTCCTTCAAAAATAAATAAAAACATTTTAAAAATTTAAAAATAAATAGATAAAGGGATGGTCTGAGAGCAAGAAGGGAATCAGGAAGAACGGGTGTACTACCTGAACACAAAGCAGCCCAGCCTATCTCCACCCATCGCTCTATATGCTCAAGTCTATCTGATCCGCCCAGAAACTGTTCAAGCCTGCTAATAGAGCCTCTCATAGAGCCAAGCTCCCGATGCTTGCTTCCTCCTGCGGTCGTGCAAGGAAAACCCACACAGGGTTGATGATTTCTGAGCTGGTCCAACCACACCACGTAGATCCGTTAGCCCTCATGTGGATCAGCTCTTGCACAAATGAGCACATTTGTGGACAGTGCTTCCTGGAAACTTCATTGTTTTTCATTGCAAGTACATGCCTTGCCAACGGGTACATATGGGCAGCTCCCCAGTGGACTTCATTATGACAATGAGCAGAACTTTCTCTACAGAATAAAAATTTGCCTCCCCCAAAGGAGAGAGCCCAGCCTACCTTCCGGATTCCAATGACACTCACTGTCTGCTTGGGAGTTCTTCAGAGGAGACCACGTTTAAGGCAGACTGTGTGTTCTGCCTGCTCAGAAAAGCATGGAGGGTTCCTGATAGAAGGAATAGTACAGCTTATCTAGTGTGGGGTCAGCGGACTTTTCTGTGAAAGGCCAGATAGTACCTATTTTAGGTTGTGTGGGCCATATAGTCTCTGTGGCAACTGCTTCACTCTGTCGTTGTAGCACGAACGCAGATACAGACAACACGTGAACAAGTAAGCAAGGTGCTCTCTTTACAGAAACAGCTGGCAGATCAGACTGGGTCCACGGGCCACTCGTGACTGGCTGACCTCTGTTCTAATCTAACCCTTCCTTTTGTGTAAGTGGAAACGGAGACCTCGGTCTCCTTCTTCTGCCATCACTGAATCTCGCATCACCGAATCCTACATCTAACCGTGGCAATGGCCTTTTGGTACCGTGTTTCTTCGACCGGATATACTCAGTGGGGGCGCCCCAGTGTGAGTGTGCTGAGTGGTTAGCACCCATGTCTCTCTGGCTGGTAAACATTTTAAATATCACCCTCGCCTTTTTTTTTTTTTTTAATGTTCAAGACTTCTGCAAGACTGAGAGCTCTTTGAGGTTGAACCTTGCATCATCCATGTCGTAACCCCAGTGACTTTGCAGCTCAGCCTCTGATGCCTCAGAAGAGCACGATTTAAATGAATGAAAGAGAGGGGCACCACCTGGGTGGCTCAGTGGGTTAAGCGTCCGACTCCGGCTCGGGTCATGATCTCGCGGTTCATAAGTTCAAGCCCTGCACCAGGCTCTGTGCCGACAGCTCAGAGCCTGGAGCCTGCTTTGGCTTCTGTGTCTCCCCCTCTCTGCCCCTCCCCTGCTCAGGCTCTGTCTCTTGATAATAAACAAGCATTAAAAGTTTTTCAAAAGTCGAAGGAATGAAAGAGATCCAAAAGAGAAAGGACTTGACCAAGGTCACATAGTCTAATAAACAGCAGCACAGGGACCAGATCCAGGTCATGACGTTGCAATCGCTTTGTGTTAATACAGTGTTATCTGCCACTGGTGAAATATAAGCCTGGCTAAGGGGTTGGAGAATCACAGGAACGCTGGTGAAGCCAGCAAGCACCTACTAAGAGCCCTGCAAGTTGCAAAGTCCTATGCGAAATGCTGCGGGCAGGGAGGGCCGACCTTCAAGGAGGCTGTGGTCCGCAGGGAGATACACACGAAAATAGCTCTAAACCCGGTGCTTATCTCTACCTACTGGTAGATTCAGGAAGACTCCGGTTAACTTTGATTTTCTACCTCTCCCTGGCTTGGCTCTCCACTACATGTATAATTACACACCCACCCACACACTCACACACACACACACACACACACACTCACACACACACACACACACACACACACAGCCTAAACTGTCGTTGAAGAGTCTAATGTCTAGACCAGATTTCTGGACCTGAAGCTTTTAGAAAAACCCCTTCCCAACCTGGGGCTTTCTGCATCTTCCTTAAATTATATACACATATGTGTGCATTTTTTTAAAAAGAGGGCGCATAGATATCTTTCAGATAATTACAAGAATCCGTGATGCCCAAAACCTTAACCATAGGTAAGGTGACTTGTGATTCATATCCTAGCTTTATTGTACTGGTGTGGCTGAGGTCTGTTTTAACCCCAGAGCAATAGGCAACGAAATAATGCATAAATCTTACAAGGTGGGGATGGGGGGGAAGCCCTTATTCTTACAGCGTTTTTCGTTCACGGCCGGTTGAGCATTGCTTATATTTCATCAACTCTTGGGTGTTTGAACTCAGATTTGCAAACCCCTCGTCAGCTTCAGTTATGAGGGTTGAACATTCCTGCAAAGCGGTAGAGAAAAGAATGAACTTGGAAAAGCAGCCTGTGGTCTGATCCCAGCGCCCTACTCCCTGCTGTTCTGTAACTCACTAAACCTCTCCCCTTCCCCTTAACATTGCAGCGTCTCAGTTCACCTATCTGCAAAATGGGAATGAAAATACCTAGCTCGCGGACCTGTTGTGAACATTAAATAAATTCCATATTTTGTCTAGAACAGCACATGGTAGGTGCTTCACCAGCCTGGCACAGAGTAGGCATTTTGCAAACATTTCTTCATTTTTCTCTATCTCTCCCCTCTTTTCTTTCTTAGATGTGCCCAGCAGACAGGCACGGCCATAAACAGGCATGCTTCAAACTCACCTGTGTGCAAGTTTGGATGGCGTAGTAATTCCTGTTGGCTTTCAACAAGCATCCACACAGCTCTGCCTGGGCGCCCTGCCCAGAACCAGGAGCTGGAGATACAGCCACGGACAACACAGAGGTGCAGTTCTGCCCCCACAGAGCTTATAGTCCAGTGGGGGAGACAGACACAGGTAAGGAATCACAGCAGAATATTCCAAGGCTTCTGATGGAGACTGTACAGGACTGTGTGGGTCACAGGACAGGGGCACCCAGTGAGGACATACAGTCAGGAAGGCTCCTGGGAGGAGAGACACCTAATCTGGGTCCTGGAGAATGAGTAGGACGCAGCTAAGTCCCCTGTGTTTTCTCCCATCCGAGTACTAACCAGGCCCGACCCTGCTTAACTTCCGGGATCAGACGAGATCGGCGCGTTCAGGGTGGTATGGCGGTAGACAGTCCCCTGTGATTTCTTAGGCCTTCTCATTGAGGGGAGTAAAGAGATGTTCAGCTGGCAACTGCATTATTATCTGAGCTCAGAAGAGTGAGGTCTACGCGGAGGTAGCGAGACGGGCATCAGAAGCATGTAATAGGTAAGTTAGGGAATTTTCTCTGTGCAAGAAGACTTGCCCACGGGAGACTCACAGCCTAGTCCTCCCCTAACCCAGATGGGATGCTGTTGCTCATCTGGAGGCCAAGTTTGCTCTCTCCAAGGTTGGTGGTGGGGCTCATGGCCCAGAAAGCTGCCCCCATGCCCCTGCTGCCTGCCCACCTGACCCGACGGGATCTGAAGGCGACCTCCCTCCCCACGCCCACCGGTGTCCAGCAGGTGCATCCCGGAGCTTTGTGACTGGTGAACGGTACCAATCTATGTGGCACACGGGCCCTCGGCCACCCTGGAGGTCCCATGGCCTAGAAGCCCAGGGAGTTTCAGTGAAAGGAGAGTCACTCCTGTGTCGTGCTGTGCTTCCCACGGCGAGAGGGCCTTGACGCTGTGCTGTCTCCTGGACCACACCCCAGCAAGCCCAAGTCGGCGGAGGTATAAATAGCTCAAGAGGCCTGAGTGGGGGAAATACATTCTCTGACTGTAACAACAGGCACAGAGCAGAGTCAGATCTGGCCCTGTTCTAGACGCCCTTTGAATCCTGAGACCCTTTTCTTGCTCTGTGATCGGGAGGGAGGGATGGGGTGGGCGGGGTATGGGGGAGTGGGGAGCAGTGGGGGTGGAGAGGGTTCTGGACCACTCCCGGCATTCGGAGACGGAGGTATTAACCTCCCCCCACCGAAGTACCTGGAAGCAGGATGCCCACACCCGCTTGGAAACAATCAAAGGCAGGTGGTGTTTCTTCCCTGAGGGGGAATGCTAAGGGACGCAGAACCCAAATGAGGGCAGGTGACAAAAAACTGACTTGGAATAGAAGGGAGAGGGAATGCTCTGCTGGACCATTTCTACAAAATATGCAGGAAATCTAATAAGTATACATCTTTAAAAATCCATCTATAACCAAAATAGAACTCTTACTGCAATTTATTTTTGATTTTTTTCCTTAAAATTCTTGTTTTTTTCGTTTATTTTATTCATTTTGAGAGAGAGAGAGAGAGAGAGAGAAGGGGAGGGCCAGAGAGAGAGAGAGAGAGAGAGAATCTCAAGCAGGCTGTGCACTGTCAGTGCAAAGCTGGATGTGGGGCTCGAGCCCACCAACCATGAGATCATGACCTGCGGAAATCAAGAGTCAGACACGTGACTGACCGAGCCATCGATGCGCCCCTGCAGTTTATTTTTTAACGAGACGGATTGGCGTTCGGTGGTTGGCCATACTTACGCGATCTTGCTTTTCTGTTACACGTCAGCCTGTGCAGGCAATACGCCCGGATCCCCAGCCCTGAGCGGGAAATCCCTGATTCCAGGGCAGTCTTTGACAGAGGATCCCAGCTTCGATTTTGCATTCCATTTTGCCCTTCTAGAAGGTGACCTCTGTGTCCAGAGGAAGGACCCCGAGGCTGCTTGGCTAAAGCTGCTTCTTGGAAAGGAGGAGCCCACAGCCTGTGCCGTGCTGCTGTCACATGCCCAGGAGTTGAGACCCTCCCTCAAAGCCCTGAGAACAAGAGAAGTGCCAACAGCGGCACAGCAGACAGCACCCGGGAGGGAAAGCAGTTAGGGGTGGTCTCCCTCGACCAAGCACTCTACCTTTGAAACTGCAAACAAGTATTTGTTTCTAGACTATCCAGAGGCATCCGTTAGAAAATCCAGCCTACACGGTCTCAACATACGAGGGTTCACCTGCCTCATGTGGCAAGGGGATCGCTGGTGACTGGTGGAGGAATATATCCACGACCCACCTGCTCTGTCGGCCTGCTCTCAGGTCCTGTGGGCCGCTCACTCTCCAGAGCTTTTGTAAGACGACTTGGCCCTTTTTGCATTTGGTCCGGGACAAAGAAGGAGAAAGATGAAAAGCTAAGAGCCAGACGCCTTCTCCACAGGACGTTTGTTTCCCAACATCTTATTCTGAAAAGAAGTTTTTAAACATATGGCGAAGTGGAAAGTATGTTACAGGAGGCGTTTGTGTACCGGACACCTAGATTCTGTCATTAACGTTTTCCCATCCTTGCTTTGTCATGAGCTATCCTGCTGGCCTCTCTCTGTCCACCCATCAATTCCTAGTCTTGATTAACTGGGGCATTTCGAAGGAAATTGCAGACATTGGTACGCTTCCCCCTAAATACTTTTTGGCATGTTCACGAGGTTTTGGCGTGCCCATCCATTGGCCAGAAATGTATCACATGCCCACGTTATGCAAGGAAAGCTGGGAGATTATATATTTTAAGTTGTCTCTGCATCCTGAATAAGATTAGGATTACGTAAGTAAGAAAGAAATGGCCATGGACGTTGGATAGGCAGTCCGGCTGTGTCTGCACGTAGGGAACAGCTCTTTATAAGGTTTGGCCTCACTGGAATCTTCACCATCGTTACCTGAAAATGTGTCCAGAGACAAGCACCGATGTGGAAGATGATGATGGGGAGCTTTGGGGGCAGAGCACGTACGATCTGATGGCCCAAGCTCTGGCACATTGAGTAGGTGACCCCTTTGGGGACACCTACACACCAAGGAACTCCCCGTTTCTCCCTTTGCCAGCTGCTGGCATGATCCTCAATCTCACTGGCTCACAAAAGTTCATTGGAAGACCAGGAGGTCCACATGTGTAAATATTTACAAGGTCAAATCATACTTATCTGATGGCTGTGCTTCCAGAAACTCAGCCACCCAAAATGTGGGGTAAACCAGAGAAGAATCCCGCATCCGTACTTTCTGAAAACAAATTGTGAGGGAAAGAGTATGTCCCGTGGTGAGCACTCGAACTTGGCTTCCGGTCTTGGTTCTGCAGCTAACCAGCAAGAAATCACCAATTCACTTCTTTCTGGGCCGCCTTGCCTTTGCTCAGGACCTAATCTGCATGAACTAACAAACAGCTCTCACGGATGAGCCGTTCTCTAGATTGTGCCTGGGATGATTTTATTGCAACCACATGATCTCTATCTTTAAGAATGTGATGTCTATGCAGTTGAACAAAACCTATTTCTTTACCCTGCAGGCCACGCATTGGTAATTATGAGTAACATAAGGCCGTAACGAGGCACGGTGCTGTAAGAAATGACAGCCTAATGGAGGAAGGAAATAAAAGTACAAAAGGATCGCCGTATGGGGTCATTTAGTGAAGGGGTGAAAATTCCACACACAGCTGCCCCGTGGACATCCCTGTACCACAACGCAAATCTATAAATGATGATTATAGTGATTACCCTGACCCATTACAATGTCTCAATTACGCTCACCTAAATCTGGTTCAGAAGGTAGAGGCATTTGTAACTCATTCTGGAAATATTTCCATAAAAGGTTTCGTATTTTCAATGCAGATTGCACTTCAGTTACCTGGATAACTCAGTGTTTCGTTTCGTTTCCCACTGATGTGGGATAAGCCACATTTGGCTACGTCCTGCACACAGGTGATACATTTACTCACATGTTTACTCAACAGGCAGGGTGCCACCTGGAAGAACTGTGGCTTCGTGAGAAGCACAAAAGAGTGTTGGAGACTTAAAGGAGGGATCGACAGCCAATGTGAATTTGAATTTCAGGGAAGCGGCGGCCCTTCTTCCACACCTGAAATGGTTGCTCTGAGGGACAGCGATGGGGAAGGGGGAAGGAGAGGGGGAGGGGAAGGGCCAAGTGTCCGGAATCATGGAGGGCACTTCCAGAGGGGAGTAGGGTTTGGTGTGGCCAGAGAAAAGCGCCAAGGCGTAGGTTATGAGGGATGGGGATGGATATTTGGATGTTGGTGGCAATTAAGAGTTTGGATTCACTTACAGACTGTGAGACGTCGGTAAAGGTGTAATATCATCAGAACTGTGCCTTTGGAAGAACGTTCTGGGAGCAATGTGTAGGCTGTATTGCCACAGAGAAAGACTAGAGACAGCGACTCAGTAAGAAGTTGAAATAGTTCAGTGAAAAACTCATGGAAGAGTCCATGCAGGGGTTCAAGACGTGTGCGTGAGTTGTCATGGCAGCTTTAACCACAATTGCCCCAAACTGGAAACAACCTAACATCCTTCTGCAGGACAATGGATACACAAAGTGATACACAAAAGTGTATACACACAAAGTGATACACAAAGTGGATACACAAAGACCCATACAATGGGATGCTACTTGGGAAGAACTACTGTTAAAGGCAACTACATAGATAAATCTCAAAATCATTATGTTGAGTGAAAGAAGCCAGACAGCCCCTGCCCGCCAAAATAGAGTATGTAACATACAATTCCAGTTATAAAAAATTACAGAAAAAGCAAATTAACCTACAGTGTGAAAAGCCAATCCGTAGTTCCCTGGGACACACTGGAAGGGGGCATGGATGGCAAAGGGGGCACAAGAAATATTTTGGGGGGGATGGAAATGTTTTATATCTTAATTGTGGTAGAGTTCTATAGGTATATACTTCTGTTAAAACTAATGAATTGCCCAGTCTATTTTGCTTTATTTTACAGTTTGTTTATTTTGTAAGAGAGAGACAGTGTGCATGAGTGGGGGAGGGGCACAGAGAGAAGGGGAGAGAGAGAATCCCAAGCAGGCTCTGTACTGTCAGCGTGGAGCCCGGCACAGGGCTTGATCCCACAACCATGGGATCATGACCTGAGCCAAAATCAAGAGTCAGACACTCAACCAACTAAACCACCCAGGTGCCCCTAAAATCACTTTTAAAAAAGGCATACACACACACACACACACACACACACACACACACACACGGACAGTACCATGAAAAAATGAGTCATTAGCAACAGAATCAGTAGAAACTGGAAAGGAGTAAATCTGAGATGATCAAATCCTAAGGGGCCAATGGGAAAAGCCAAGATCATCTCACTGCACAAAGGGTAAGGAATTACGATGGCCCCAGTTACCTCTGGATATGAAGGTGAAAGGAGATTGGGTAAATGAAGACCAATTGAAAATCTGTCTATAAGCATTGAGCACTGATATCCTTCCTGCCCTGTCTCTGGAGAAGACAGAGTGTGATACGAGACACGGTTGAGGGAGGAGAAACATTCCAAAGCCGGGGCGATCGGAGGATGTAGACGTGCTGAAGTTGAGATCCCCACCCATTTGTTCATTTCAGTCCCAGAAAGCTGATAGACAAGCCTTCAACCTCCAAGGAGAGAATAGGGTCTTTGGATAAGGTGACCAATCTGAGAGGAAAGACCTAAAATACTGCCACTGAATTATAGCCCAGTTAGCCATCCTACCATGGATAAGGCCACAGTGTTTGAGCTCCTCTCATGCTCTTGTTGCTGTTGAGGAAGCATCTCAACCGTCCATTCCGAAACATAACTAGACGATCAAGGATTACAATGCAAAGCATAGAAAACTAAACCAATAAACAACAACAACAACAAAAAAAGTAATTTGGTGGAGATAGCCATAGCAATTAGAAGCAAGCCTCCAAGAGATAAAATATTGCAACCATGAAACAAGAACAGATGAGTATAAAAAGGACAATTCTGAGGATTATAAGTAGAGCTCTAAGAATTTAAAAAATAGAAGTGAAACTCTCAACTGAAAACTTAGGTGAAATTGAAAATACTACCTTAAAAATAGATTTAAGGTGCACCTGGGTAGCTCAGTCGGTTAAGCATCCAACTCTTAATTTCGGCTCAGGTCATGATCTCACAGTTTGTGAGTTCAAGCCCTCTGTGCTGTCAGCACAGAACCTGCTTGAGGTTCTCCGTCTCCCTCCCTCTCTGCCCCTCCCCTGTTTTCTCTTTTTCTCTCTCCCTCAAAAACAAATGTTTAAAAATAGATTAAGAAAACAAGGGATTCTGGAGAGATAGGTGAATTTTTTTATGAAAAAGGGAAAAATCAATAAAATATTTCAAGAACTTTTCCCATAATTGACAAATATTAGTCTGTATATTACAAGGGTCCACTAACTACCCAGGATAATATATGAAAAAGACTTTGCAAAGGCACATCAACATGAGCTTTCAGAACACAGGAGTCAAAGAGAAGAAATTGCAAGCTTCCAGAGAGATTTTTAAAAAGACAGAAAGAAGGAAAAAGAGAAACAGGAATCTTGACGCCTTCAGATTTCTCAATAGCAGTATTGGAAACTACAAAATAATGCAACAAGGCCTTCAAAATTCAGAAGGAATATTAATTTCAACCCAGAATTCCAAATTCAGCCTATTCATCAATTACAGGGTAGAAAAGGGCATTTTCAATCAGGCAAGCTCTCCATAAATTGTATCTCCTCTGCACTTTTTCTCAAGAATGTCTGGAAGATGTGTTTCGCCACAACGAGGGCTCGACACAGGAGGAAAGAAACGGACATTGCATGGATGTGAATAATGACTTAGGGAGATCCCAAAATGATACTGTTGGTCTTCAATTAATAGTTGTTTTTCCATTAGGGGCTTATAGCCCAAATAGCATCTCTTGTGCATTAAAATATTTCCACACACACACACACACACACACACACACACACACCAAAAAACAAAAACCCTAACCATAAGGTAGAGGGGTTTGTTTTATTTTTTAATTTTTTTTAATGTTTATTTATTTTTGAGTGTGAGTGGGGAAGGGGCAGAGAGAGAGGGAGACACGGAATCCGAAGCAGGCTCTAGGCTCTGAGCTGTCAGCACAGAGCCTGACACAGGGCTCGAACCCACCAACCATGAGATCATGACCTGAGCCGAAGCCGGACGCATAACCGACTGAGCCACCCAGGTGCCCCCTAAAACATTTTTGTGTGAAAGAATTACCCAAGGGTTCATTAAAAATACAAATTCTTTGCCCCCATTCTTTTTTTTTTAATGTTTATTTATTTGAGAAAGAGAGAAAGAGCTAGAGAGAGAAGGAGGGGTAGAAACGGGAAGAGAAAGAATCCCAAGCAGGCCCCAAGCTGTCAGCGCAGAGCCCAATGCAGGGCTCTAACTCACGAACCTTGAGATCATGACCCGAGCCAAAATCGAGAGTTGGATGCTTAACCGACTAAGCGTCCCCACGGGCGCCCCAGTTGCCCCCATTCTAAGAGATTCTATTTGAGGTCTAGAATGGGACCCCAGGGAAAATGCACGTTGACCAGTTCCCTCAGGTGATTCCGTACAGGTGGCTCATAGATCACATCAGCAAAACGTTTGTCTGAACAGCAGCACCACTAGCTGAGTAAATGTAAGCTCGGCTGCCATATTTATGACCTGCCAGCACTTACCCTTTCTTTATATCGAGATGTCACTCCCATAAATAAAACGCACCACTTTTTAAAAGTGTACCGTCCAGTGGGTTTTAGTTCAACCATCACCACCATCTAATTCCAAAACATTATCATCACCCCCAAAAGAAACTCTGTACATAGTAGCATTTACTCCCCATTTTCCATCCCACCCCCTGCTTGGCAATTACTAATTTGCTTTCCGTCTCTATGGATTTGCCTATTCTGAACATTCCATATCAGTGGAATCATACGTGGTCCTTTGTATCTTGCCTTTTTCACTTACCATATGTTTTCAAGGTTCATCCACTGTCATGAGTATTAGCACTTTGTTCCTTTTTATGACTAAATGATATTCCATGGTATGGTTATACCACATTTTGCAGGTCACCTCTTTAGTTGGTGGGCATTTGGGTTGTTTCCAACTTGGGGCTGTTATGAATAGTGCTGCAATGAACAGTCACGTACAGGTTTATTGTGTGAACATCTGTTTTCGGTTCTCTTGGTTTTACACCAAGGCGTAGAATCGCAGGACCGTATGCTAGCTCCCTGTTTAACTCTTCGGAGAACTGCAGAACTTTCTTCCATAGTGGCTGCATCATTTTATACCCCGCCCCGGAAATGTATGAGCGTTTCAATATTTCACATAGTCACCAATACCTATTTTCCTTTTTATTTTAATTACGGTCATCCTATTGGGTGTGAATTGGGGGTTGGGGATTCGATTTTCCCTAATCCCTTGCTGGGATTTGCCCTCGCTTATGCAACCCCTGTTCCTTTCTTTCCAATTTCTGTCTCATACATGCATTGTCAGATCAGGTTGCATGATGCCCCTTTCAACAAGACAAGCACTTGCTTAATGCCCTCTATTTTCAATTCTGTAAGTCACTGTGTGCAGAATGCTCACCACCAGGCCTTATGTCCAGGTCTCTGCAGCCTAAAGTTTATTCTTTCCTAAATTCCATAGGAAGAGCTCATGAGAACAATATTCCCTGAGTTTTTGCGTGGCGATAATAGTTCATTTATGACCTTTATACTCGAAGGTCAGTTTCGATGGATGAAAATCCTTGGCTCACTTTTTCTTAACTTGAGCATCTTACATACATCCTTGTTACCCCATTTTCTTACGACCTAAAGTGTCACCTAAAAAAGTCTGATGATAACTAATTTTCTTTCCCTTTTCAGTCACAGACTCTTTTGCTAGAGATCCCCAAAGTGGTTTTAGTTTTCTTTAAAAGACCAGAGATCTTACTACAATTGGTACATTGGAAGAGGTACAAGAGGGCCTCAGTGAGTTCCCACCTCACCGCAAACACCAAGAGCCTGAAAATAGGTTAATCTCAAAGGATTGAATTACAGCTCTGTACTTAAAAGACTGGAACACAGACACACAAAGTCACCTCAGAAAGGCCTGGGGGACAGTAGCCTGATGGAAGATATTGACATAGCAGAAGGAAAATGGTACCCATCAGAGGGTGGTGGGTGGAGAGTAGGGACCAGCGGAGGATATCATCATGGCTAAAGAGGGCAGGTGCGATTTTGGCTTCCTGTGTGTCATTTTCTTACAAGAAGAGACTCTGCAAGGGCCCAAGTTCGCTGAGTAGTTCAAGAAAAGACTCATGAGTGCAAGAGTCTAGTTCCCTGGGTAGTTTCATTTCTCGATGTAAATTAATACATTAGCATCTGGTTTACACAAATCAGGCTGTTATAAGTTTACTCCCCATGAGTCAACTTCCCCACCTAGGAATACCTCTGAGACTTTGGCAAGGCCAGATAGCTGGATCTGCACGGTGAGGGCCAGACCAGGACTCTGGAGACTTACCCCAAGTCTGGCCCAGCAGGAAAACTCTTGGTGGCCTGGGCAGTCTTCGGGTGGCCTCAGCCTGCAGCGTCATGCACCGTGGACCTTGCCCACACGGCGGCAGAACCAGGTCCTGCCGTCAGAGGAGCGTGTGCTCCTTCTGGGTGTGATCACAGGCCAAGCAGTTGCCAACAGCTTTGTGCAGGCAAATAGCATACAGGCAGGGATGCTCTGGGAAGCAGGCTGGCTGCTGGCAGCTGCAATCATTGGCCATTTCCAGGAACTCCTTAAATATTTCTCTTCAGGGCCACATTCTCCAACCTCAAGATGAACTTCGTGCAATTTAAAACCGCAGCTTCAATTCCCTTAAAACTGTTGTGATCAAAAACGCTTTATCCTCTCCTAACAAAGTACTATTTAATGAGCTATTTACGACAATGGGCCAATCTCAAAGATCCAATAAACCAAAACATGAAGGGGATGTGTGTTTAGATGTTATCCGTAGCAATGACTTTTGGGTTAAAAATCGAAACTAGAGGAAAAGGCCAATTCTAAAGAAACGGCTCGATATCCGCGGTCTGGGTGGCTTATAATAGTAAACCCAACGGCCACCTTGATAGTTTTTATATTTGCCAACAAGTAGCACAGAATTCTAAACTAATTTTGCTAATGGATCACCAACTGAACCGTGCTGATAAAATAACTACTCAGGAGTTTCTTAGAGTAAATCCTTTTCAATAACTGACGATAAGAAAAACATAGAAATGATGGTGTTGGAGTTATTCTCCAGCATGGGGTTCCACCAAGCTCTGTTGATGTTCTCCTATGGTGTCACGAGTCTGCTTGATGCCGAAGGCCAGTGAACTATCCTCCTCTCAGAGTGTAGGGGGAGGCCATGGGGAGCCTACTCATTCTGGGACTTGAAGGGCAAGTGCTTTGGATGGCCAGTGGTCAAGTTGTTGCATTCCTGGGAATCGTATTCCCCCCACAGTGTAGCCACTTCTGGAACCATAGTCCCCTTTGGAGCAGCAGGGGATCATAGCAGACATAAGAGCCCCAAGTAAAACCTCTTCAACTGCAAAGGGAAACACAGGCTGTGATTAAAATGATGCTGCTAAGAGTAGGTGACAGGTGTGCAAATGGCAGACCACCAGCAATGCCCCCCAGAGGCTGAGAACATGGCAGAGCCCACTGCCGGGGGAAGCAGGGGCAGGGAGGTCCAGATGTCAGTCCACGGCAGCCAGCGGACCCTGCGACCTCAGAGCCCAGACACTGAGTAGGCATCACAGATGTTAGTGATTATGGAAGTGCTTGGATCTCTATCCTGCTGTCCTGTTGGACCGGATTTATTCTAACCTTGACCCTCCAGACTCATCTCAGACCTCACCCCTCCTGGCTTTCTCTCTTCTACCCACAGTTCTCTCTCACACCTCAAAGTGAACACAGCAGAGGCTGTACCCTCTTGGAGTTCTCTTCCAAGTCCCCTTGTTCCAGCTCCTTCTACCTTTAGAGCTGAACTTTATTCTCATGTCCTCAGAGAAAGCCTCCCTGGTCCTCCTCAATCAGGTCAAATCCCTTTATTCGCGTCCCTCCTGGAGTTTCAAACTCCTTGATATATATATAATTTTTATATATTATTTATATTACATATAATATATATGATACTTGGCAAATATATATTATATATATTTATATTATATATGTGTGTGTGTGTATATATATATATATATATATATATATATATATATAAATCACTTATCTGAGGTATAGTTTTTATGTAGTTAGGTGTCTCTCTAATAAAGTCTTACTCCTGTGCTGGACTGTAAGCTACAAGAGGGAAGTGTCCATCTGCAACAGGGAAGGCTGAATTCTTTTGTTTTGTTTTCTTTTTTCTTTTCTTTCTTTTTTTTTTTTTTTAATAAAGACTTTATTTCATAGAGCAGTTTTCAGTTTACAACAACACTGAGAGGAAGTTACAGAGATTTTTCAAAATCTCTTTCCATAAAGATTTTCCTGCCCCCACACATGCATAGCCTCCCCTATTATCGACACCCCCACCCCCAGAGTGGTGTATTTGTCACAATTAATGGACCTACACTGACACATCATCACCACCCAGAGTCCTAGTTTACGTTCGGGTTCCCTCTTGGTGCTGTACATCCTGTGGGTTTAGACAGATGTGCAATGGCATGTATCCACCATGATAGTATCCTAGAGAATCATTTCGCTGCCCTAAAAGTCCTCTGTGCTCTGACTATTCATCTCTCCTTTTTCCTCCCCCGCCCTGGTAACCACTCACCATTTTAATCTCCCTACAGTGCTGTGTTTTTCACAATGTCATATAGCCATGGGAATCATACAGTTCGTAGCCTTCTTTCACTCAGTAATGTGCATTTAACATTCTTCCATGTCTTTTTGTGGCTGGATAGGTCATTTCTTTTTAGCGCTAAAAAATATTCGATCGTCTGCATGTACCAGAGTTTATTTGTCCATCCACTTACTGAAGGACATCTTGGTTGCTTCTAGATTTGGGCAATTATGAATAAACATCCATGTGTAGGTTTTAGGGGACATAAGTTTTCATCTCCTTTGGTTTGGAGCTCAATTGCTGCATCATATGGAAAGAGTATGTTCAGTTTGTAAGAAAGCACCAAACTTTCTTCCAAAGTGACTGTGCCATTTTGCATTCCCATCAGCAGTGAAGGAGAGTTTCTGTTGCCCCATATAACCACAAGCATTTGGTGGTGTCAATGTCCTGGTTTTTGGCCATTCTAATAGGTATATACTGGTACCTCACTGTTGTTTTAATTTGCATTCCCCTGATGACATATGATGTGGAGCATGTTTTCATATGCTCACTGGCAGTCTATTTGTCTCCTTTGATGAAATGTCTGTTAAGAATTTTGGCCAGGGCGCCTGGGTAGCTCAGTCGGTTAAATATCTGACTCTTGATTTCACTTCAAGTCATGATCTCTCAGTTCCTGAGATTGAGCCCCATATGGGGCATGGAGCCTGCCTTGGATTCTCTCTCTCCCTCTCTCTCTCCCTCTCTAAACATTAAAAAAAGAAAGAAAAGAAGAAAAGAAAAGAAAGAAAAGAGAAAGAAAGAAAGAAAGAAAGAAAGAAAGAAAGAAAGAAAGAAAGAAAGAAAGAATGAATTTCGGCCTATTAAAAAAATTTTTGTTGTTGTTTATTTATTTTTGAGAAAGAGATCACAAGCAGGGGAGGGGCAGAGAGACAGAGAGACACAGAATCCAAAGCAGGCTCCAGGTTCTGAGCTATCAGCACAGAGCCCGATGCAGGGCTCGAATCCACGAACTGTGAGATCAAATCATGAAGTGAGCCAAAGTTGGCTGCTTAACTGACTGAGCCACCCACGTGTTGTTGGCCTATTTTTTAATCAGTTCATTTCTTTTCTCATTGAATTTTAAGAGTTCTTTGTATATTTTGGGTAAGAGTCATCAGATGTCTCTTTTGAAAGTATTTTCTCCCAACTTGTGGCTTGTTTTCTAATTCTCTTGATACTGTCTTTCTCAGAACAGAGGTTTTTAATGTTAATAAAGTCCACCTTATCAATTAGTTCTTTTGTGGTTCGTGCCTGATGCTATATTTAAAATGGTGTCACATGAGACACGTCTGGGTGGCTCAGTCATTAAACATCTGACTTCAGCTCAGGTCATGATCTCCTGGTTCGTGGGTTCGAGCCCTGCATTGGGCTCCATGCTGACAGCTCAGAGCCTGCTTCAGATTCTGTGCCTCCCTCTCTCTCTTTCTCTCCCCAGCTCATGTTCTGTCTCTGTCTCTCAAAAATAAATAAACACTGAAAAAAAATGTTTTAATGGCGTCGCCATACCCAAGGTCACCTAGGTTTTCTCCTGCGTTATCGTCTAGGAATTTTATAGTTTTGCATTTTGAATTTAAGTCTATGATCATTTTGAGTTAATTTTTGTGAAGGGTGTAAGGTCTGTGCTTGGATTACCCTTTTTTCTTTTTCCCAAATGGATATCCAGTTATTCCAGAACTCTTGTTGAAGAGACCATCCTGCCTCCATTGGATTGCTTTTGCTCCTTTGTCAAAGATCAGTAGACTATATCCATGTGGGTCTTTTATCCGGGTTCTCTATTCTGTTCCATTGATCTGTCTATTCTTTGACCAGTACCACACTGTGTTGATTACTATAGCTTTATAGTTAAGTCTTGAAGTCAGGCAATGTCAGTCCTCCAACTTGGTTCTTCTTCCTCAATATTGTGTTGGCCATTCTGGGCCTTTTGCCTCTCCATATGAACTTTGGAATCTTCTGTTGATAGCCACTAACTTGCTAGGATGATACAGTGCCTGGCATATACTGGCGCGTAATAGTGAATACATGTTGAATGAATAAAGAAATAAATGAATTTATCTTCATTTTGCTGGATCTAGACACCAAATTCCTGTGAGTCCAGTTTTCCTACTTCTCCTAATCGCTATTCATTCATCTACCTCCCTTTTTCACCCCCAGCCAACCACAAACCTTAAATGCACATCTCATGGAAATGTCTCCTGTCAGCTGTTATTTCTGAGCCAATACCTGAACAAGGAGGTGCATGTTGGTCGTATGGGAATTCAGGTTATCCTTACAATTCTGCCGTCAGTCCTGTACTTCATAGACCTCTCAGAAGAAGATGGGAGACTTAAAAATTCCGTGTGGGCATGTGATTTGCACAAGCCTTCTTTTCTCTTATCACCAGATGTCCCACCTTGTCAAGACCATAGCCATGTGTCCATACAGCACCAGCAGGGCTTTGGGCTTTGGCTTTGCCATTTACCATGGTTTGGCCTTGGCACGTTCTATAACTTCTCCTCACTTAAGCTTCCATATGTGTAAAATAAGGATAATAGTTTCTATTTTACAGAGTTGTACAATTAAATGATAATGCATAGGAAGTGCTTAGCTCCATGTCAGAATGTGGTGGCTATATCTCAGCACACATGCATGAGCACTGGCAGTCAGACCAACACCTGTCATGCAGGGCCCCACAGCTTGGCAGGCATCATGCGCCTTTGTCTGAAGGAGTCAATTACTCCACAGGCCAGGTATCTGATGGCTATGGAATCCCTTAATGTTAAAGGGTCCCGAGCAATATTATGGATATATATTTCTATATTCTTCTTACCCAAATGAAGCTGCATTTGGAATACCCAAGGCAACCTGGAGGAAGAAAAAAATTGTCTGAAAGGGGCAACCTGAAACATTGTTTTTTCCACTAAAAAGGAACCGTATTAGTAGCGCAGGGGATGGTAATAGCAACAATAAATGGTAACACTGGTAACTGTCATTCACCATCCACCATGTTGTTTGGTTCTCGTAACAGCGCTGATGAAGTGGATACTACTACCTTCACTTACAGATAAAGAACACACGAACGTTGCCCAAGGCCATACAACTGGTGAGCAGGAGAAACAGGCTTGGAACGGGTTCTCCCAGGCCATACACGAGCTCCCATCTCCTTTATCTTGGGTGTTTGTGGGACTGAGAGAGCTAACTCTATTTGTGTGCCTTTAAGTATTTGAGCCCGGTCCGCGGAATCAACCCATCCTCTTTCCCCGAATCCTTTCCTAGGTAGGTCCTCTGAGGCAGACAGTGGACCCACTGGAATTTAAAAACACATGTGTGTTCATGGTGCACGACAGGTTAGCAGTAACTCTTTCCTAATCCTGATTTCACACCCTTTTGCTGGGTACCTCCTCCTCCTCTTGTAAAAGTCATTAATGTAGCTCTAAACCTTGCATGCAGATGGGTTTTGAGTAAAGACTCATATTTTCTCCTTCTAGGTACTTCTTATTTTGATGTCCCAGAAAGTGTCCCTTACATACACAGGTGTTATTTCCATGTATCTATGCTCAGGGACTATGAATAATGTGATTTTAGCTGTCCGCAACTCTGCTCAGACCCAGAACTTCATTTCACCACCTCTGACAACCATTCTTTGCTGATAGAGAGACTTGCTTTAGGACAAGTACTAGCTTGGGGTAGGTCAAAAACTGGATCAATATAAAAATTTTTGGTCTTCAGTTTTACAATGTTCTGAGATTATCATTATGTCTCCAGTGTTGCTATTTTGGCATCAGGAAACATGAGGTCAAACAGTGGAATTTGAGGGGAAAGAGGTTTCAGTCCACTGTCACTGTCTTTAACATCTCACCCAAGAGTGATCTAATCTTTGCAAAGCCTTCACCTCAAAGGCACTTTTATTGTTAGGTCACACTGGTAATTCTCTGTTGCGTTACCTTTCTGTTTAAAAAAAAATAAATTAAAACAATCTAAGAAGGCAGATGATGTTTAATGGAAAAGGGCAGCGATGGGCTAATGGTTGCCTAGCAACCACTAGACATTGTTTTGCTGCTTCACTCTAGAGAAGCCAAAATGGCGGCTATAATCCTTCTATAGCCTCCTGGACAGTGTATATGTGAGTGACAGTTCCCTCTGGGCCCAAATCATTTTCTTCTTTGTCTTGGGCAGCAGATCATTCCTTTTTTAGTTTCCAAATGGGGAAAACTCTCTGCCTAATTCTTGAATACGCTAATACCTATACTTTCATCTTCTCAGAAAATCTATGGCTGAACTTTTCAGGTTCTTCCTTTGGGCAGTTCTACTTAAGTGTTTTCATACATTCCCCATTTTCCCCTTTGAATTCCCCTGTCAATCAATTACCAACCCTGGTTAAGTATTTTTCTGAGGTCAAGCAAGGCACTTGACATGATTTAGTTTGAGAAAGTCTTGCCTTATCCTCCTTTCTGCTTCCAGAAGGGTCTTGACTGCTCAGTTCCCTAAGGGCCAAGAGAAGCTTGGTTATTCTTTGACCATTGGATGCAGAGAATCCACAACTGAGAATGCAGGGGGAGAAGAAATATGGTTATAGAAAGTATGTTTAGAATTTTCAGGATTATAAGCATGATCAGTAAGACTGAATTACTTATTTTTAGAAAATAACATTTCCATTAGCTTAGCTCAAAAACCACAAGTCTATTGTAAGAAACCCAAATGACCTGAATCGCTTTAACTCTTTGCAACCCCTAAATCACAAGTAGATTGGAAGTCAGTCTTCTGTGGCCTTGACAAGAGAGAGGAAATGGCCACTGTGATGTGCACCGTCCATGATAGCTTGCTGATTTGGGACAGGATGTGATTTCATAGCCACCTTAGTGGGCTGGGTACCCTAGCACAGGAGTGTTTAAGCAGGGTCCTCTAGATGGGAAGAGTTTAAAAGGGCCATGAACCATTGGAACCATGTCAAAATGCAGTGTGTATGTTTACATGTATATCCGTTCAGAGAGAGGGTCTGTCTATAAGTCTAGAAGGTTAAAAACCAGCGGCAGAGGAGAAAATGAGAGAATAAGGAGATTTGTCAAGAATCCTGTGGTTTCAGACAAATATAGCAATGGCCCATTAAAGAAGAAATGTTTCCAAAGGAGATAAAAGAAAATAATAATTTGTTAACTCGTTAGTAGTTTTGCTCATGAATTCAGTCAACAAATATTTATCGAACACCTGCTGTGTACCTGGCGTTGTGAAGGGTCCTAGGGATACAGTCAGGAAAGGAGAACAGTCCATTAAAGCATGGTGTTGAGGCCTAGGGGACTAACATTAGTTGAACACGTATTATGTGCTAAGAGATTTTTGCACATTATTATAATCTTCACAACCAACCATACAAACTTCAAATTATTATATTATCATATTTAGTATATGATATAAATTATAAATACAAACTGAGAGTCTTTTGACTCCAAAGCCAGTTCTTTGTCCAACTCACCTATAGGAACTTAGCTTTGGGGATTTCTTTGGACAGAATCCAGAGATATACCGAGTTGGGGTTTGGTTAGTTCCACATAAAGCAGCTTCTGCCTGCATTACAGAACAGAATAGGGGTCTTATCTCCCTAAAGATCCAGGGAAAGCACAGAAAATGCCCTGATCGTATTCTATCCACAAAATAAATACAGTAGTACCAGCTAATGGTGTTTACTGCATGCCAGGTCTTCTGCTAAATTCTCTACATGCATGGTCTTAGTGTCCCTAGCTTCACAAGGTAAGCATTCTGATTAACATCACCTTCCAAATAAGATATCGAGGCTTAGAGAGTTCCCATATCTAGTCAGAATCCAGAGCCTACATTCAAACCCAAGCTTCACTGTCCTTCATGTCAACTTTATGTAAATATTTAAATTAAAAAAAATTTTTTTAATGTTCATTCATCTTTTAGAGACCGAGAGAGACAGAGCATGAGCAGGGGAGGGGCAGAGAGTGGGAGGCACAGAATCCAAAGCAGGCTGCAGGCTCCGAGCTGTCAGCACAGAGCCCGACGTGGGGCTCGAACTCACGAACTGAAATCATGACCTGAGCCGGAGTCGGACGCTCAACCGACTGAGCCACCCAGGCGCCCCTAGGTAAATATTTAACCTCTTTGGGTCACTGGGAAACTCTTTGAAGTCTGGAGCCACCAGTCACATTTCTATTTCTTCCAGAAAATTGGCACACAGTGGGGAGTAATAACAGTAAGAGCAACACACACTTACAGAAGCCTGGACACAATATCATCAAGAACTGTGTGGGAGCAGAGATTTCACCCTCCTTCAAGGTAGCAAGTTAGCCTGACACTGTTTTGTGGCTGCTGGTGGGAGACATTACATTCCTGGACATTAGAAGTGGCTAGATTCAGAGACAAAGGGACAATTTGCTTCTCATGAGCAGCAACCATGGTCTCAGCATTGTTTGTCCCGATTTCCACAATGTGATACGGAGAGGCCCAAATGCCATCTGCTCGCCGCGTGCCTCTCATTAAAGGAGAGGAACTCTGAGCTCAGGCAACTGACTCTCTTACAATGGGAGTAAGCATGGCTGCCTTAGCTCCAGAGGGAGATGTTTGCTTTATTATACTGGACAGTAAACACGGCTGCTCTTTGCCCCAGAGGGAGGCACTATCTCAATCTTCCAAGGCTGTTTATATACAAACACCCTTGCAAAGATAGTTTGGAACAAAGGGCAGCCCACTGCCTTGCTTGCAAGATGTGCAGAAATGCAAGAGACCCTGGAGAACTGTCCCCCCACATGGCTATGATTTGCCATGTGTCGGGATCTCGGTACTTTCATATTCATTAATTCCTTTAATCCTCGCTGCCCTATCAGATGGGTACTATTATCTCCATTTTTCAGAAGGAGAACCCAAGATGCAGAGAGATTAAGTAACCCGCTTGAGGTTACACAATTCATCGTGGCAGAACTGGAATGTGAATCTGGGTTGCTCCAGAGCCCAGTGTAGGACCCCTTCACTCTTTGAACATTTGCGGGGATCAGCGTGACCCTCTCTGGACGCTCTTTTTCTCCATAGCTTCTCACCATTTGAGAGCACAGAGGCTCTCAGATGTGAGTGTGCATCAGAATCACCTGGAGGGTTTGTTAAAACAGTTTCTGGCTCGGGTCTGACCTGGGATTTGAGAACTTGCCATTTCTACATTTCCCAGGTGCTCCTGGTCAGGGACCCCACTCTGGGGACCATTGTGATGTTATACAATTAAATTACTATCTGCCCTTCCCTCTAGAATGTGAGATCCATGAACTGCAGAATTGTTTGTTTGTATGTTTGTTTGTTTCAGGGCCATAGCCTCAGAGCTTACGATAGCGCCTGGAACATCCCAAGTCCTCAATACATATTTATTGGAAGAATCGGGAAAGAAAATGGGGGGGGGATCTATTTCTTCCAGGTTCTGTTACATGCCCTTAACTTTGGAGAACACTCTAGTGCCACCAGCCCTGAGTGGTCCTTACAGCCACGAGGCTAGAGGTAAGGAACCAGGACACTGAATCCAGATGAAGGCAGCTTGTTCCTGATGGAGCTGCCCAATTTACACAGCTTTCGACCTCAAGAATTGTTGGAGCCACTTCTGGTAATTTGTGGATTTCATAAAAATGCCTTCCAAGGTGCAGAGAAACATCTGAGGACTTTAATTAAGCCCTCCACCATGGGGAATGGAACTTTTATGTTCAGGGACTTTGGATTTTCGTTTTCTTTTTTATTTTTGAGCATTGTTGGCAAGGAGGCAAGTACCAAGCAAGGATTCCAATTGAGTTCTTTGACACGGAACCTTTTCTTCCAGTACCTTTTTTTTTTTTTTTTTTTTGAAAATGAAAGTGGTTTACTGAGTAGAGCCAGCCAAGTGGGGGGATATGGCCACTTATATTAATGGAATTAGACTCAGTATTTAAACTACATAGTACACCTCCCCTCCCTACGGTTTGTGATAAGGTGTGTGCAAGTTTCAGTGGCTTGTTTTCCTTTCCCGTTCCTGCTTCCCTGTGGAGCAAGGAGGTGCTACTCCAAGACGATGATCCTTCAGTGTTAGTATGCATTAATCACAGGCAGCTTATTAAAATGCAGCATCCCAGGCCCCAACTCCAGAGCAGGACCTTGGAATTTGCATGTTTAAAGCGATGCTTCTGCCTGCAGATGGTGCATGGCTCACAGTTTGAGAAACACTGGAAGAGGGAGACAGAGCAAAGGCCTGGCCTGGGTCTCATCCTGACCTTTTTTTTATGCTGCCGGTATGGTTTTAGTGTTCTCTCTTAAAGCTCCCGGCATCTCAATTTCCTTGTCTATAACACAAGTATAATGTGTGTTTGGTTTCCAACAGCACTGTATGTAATGAGAACATGTTAGCTTCTCAACCTGCTAGACTTGCCTGTGATATATGATTAAGGCATTTCTCTAAAGCAGAGCAATACAACCCTGCATTCTCAAAGAGTTTTTAAAGACAGTCAGTAGATGAGTTCCTTGGAACAACGGTTCCAAGGTTTATGTTCTCAATCAGTCATGAATATTTAAGGAGACAGGATTTCGAATGGTTCAACTGGAAGGACCAGGTATGTATATATTCACCCAACCAACCACCCTTTCCTCCACCTAAAATGTTGGCCTGCAGTCCTGTACCCAGCTAGCTGCATGAGAATCACCTGAGAGCTTTAAAACAAAAGATCCAAACCACGCTCATTCGGTAGGTCTGGATTGGACTCAGAAATCTACACGAGGGTTCCAAGGATGTGATTTCCATGCCTTGGAGGGAGATGTCAAGGAAAACTTGGGAGTATGAGAATTTAAGGTGAGCCTCAAATAAAGGATGGGTCCTACTAGATGGGGACAGGAGTTCAGTACAAACACAGAATGGAAAATACATACAGCCTAGCCTCTTCCCAAAGTTTCCAGAGCAAGAGACCTGTGGGTCTAAAATGTTACTATTCCATAGTTATTGTACAGTTAGATTATGTTTCCCAGAGGGTTGCAACTAAATATGTGAATTGTTAACAAATGGTAACTGACAAAAAAAAAATCCATATTTTAAAACAAATTTAATAAGCATTGTGATAAGAGCCTTTGATATGCTGATGATGGGCGCTTTCAAGGTCACAGTGGTAGCATGCAAAGTTTCCCAAACATATTTGACCACAGAAACCCCTATTGGACCACAGAAACCTGATTTTTTAATCGGTTGAGGTTCCAGAGAACTTGTTTTGGAAGTTACTCCTCTCTCGGTTTATATCTGTGTTTATTTATCTATCTGTAGTTATCGATTTATCTACACATTTAAGTACATATAGTAGGTGGTTTCCATTTTTACTCCTCTTCCACTGTCCAAACCCCTGCTCTATGCACAGTTGTGGGTGATCATGAGGTGGTGGTGTTTTGTGTTTTTTTTTTTAATCTTTAAACAGCTCACTAATTTATATAGTATCTCAGAGACGGTTATTAAAGGGTTTAACTTATTCTTGGAATCAATACTCCCAACACTTAGTGCTACATGGAAGCCTGCTGGATTTGAAATCCTATCAGTCCTATCAGCACCATCAATTCTCATTTACTCAGGTCACGGGCAAGGTGTAGATTATTAACATCCTCTGACCTCAAGTCCAACACCCCACACTGCTTGTCCGAAGAGTCCCCCTTGGACAGACCTGGGCCGAAAGCCCCGCCCACGATGGTCTGTGCACATACCCACACACATATTCACATTCCTCGTATCTCCCCTTTACTGGGTCAGTGTGTCCATCCCCAGCTGCTGTTTAGGCTGCTAACAGGTCCCCCTTTCTGGAGAATTGCCCACCACTGAGGGAGGCCACCTTGCCCCGGGAAGTAATGCCCCTCTGTCCCATAGAGCCTGATTGACCGACATGAGGGCAGGAGAGGCCGGCTCCTTTGCTGCAAGGGCGGGGTGGGGGTGGTTCACAGAGCCAAGGCTCTACTGGCTCTTTCCCTTCCATGCCAATGTCACTCCCTCCCTTACAGGTTTTTTCCAGAAGCACACACCTTTAAAAAGAACTTCCATAAGACATAGGAGACATCACTGCTAGGAAAACTGGAACAAAGTCACTGTCTATTGTGATCATGCCTTGATCTTGGATTTGGCCACGATACCCGGGGCCCTCTGATGTTGACTCTAACATACCCGGGGCCCTCTGATGTTGACTCTAACAGCCCTCCCCGCACTGGGTCCTTGCTGATGGCTCAGAGGTATCCACAGGCACCCCGACACAGTGAAATTCCACCACCTACACCGCTGAAGGTGACTTACTACCAGATGTCAGATTTGGCAAGACTAAATGGGAGTAAGTTGCTAAAAATGACCTACATGACTTCCTCACGCCACACGGCCATCCAGAGGCACCCACCCCTCCCCATGCCCCGCCCACCCCACGTGGTCACCCTGTCTTATCAAGTCTGCTGCCCGAACACCTCCGGGACTCACGCTGTCCATTCCCACAGCCCTGGGTTAGGTTCTCATCTCTTCCCCGGGCTACAGAGACCACCTAACCGGCCTACCTTGTTTGACCTTCCAACCCACCATTTCCTCATAGGTGAGTTGGCCTATTTCTCGCTCGCTTAGTACGCGTGCATGTCCCCTCACTCCTGAGACTCAGTCCAAACTTTCTAGCGTGTCTCACAAGCTGGGCAAGCGCGTTCCAGCCACCCTCTCTACTGTCGTCACACAGCTGCTTGACCTCCAAACTCCATGCTACCCCCCACCCCCTGCTCAACTCCCCGGGGAGCCTCCGGTGTGCCTCGCGGCTCCTCCTGCCCGGGGTGCTCACGCTTCAACGGTGTCTCCCGGGTACGGTCCCAGGTACCCTTCACGACTTCCGCCGCACATCGCCTCGGCCACGAAGCCTCGACTGACTCTCCCCAGGTGGCAACATGCTCGTGTGAGCCTCTCCGAGCACATAATTCTACTCCAGCACTTCTACATCATGGGCCATCCTTGGGACCTCTGCCACGCACATCACCTGGTAGCTGACTGGCTATTTTGATCAGCTCTGTCAACACATCCAAGTGAAAATGCCTACCTGGAATCACAAAGAGCAGCTGGTGCTAGTCAACGTCACGCCTCGGCGGAACTTAGTTACCACGCCAAGTCGGGGTCATTTGTGACTGAGGCAACGTGGCAGACGCTGCTGAGTATCTACTAAAAGAGGTTTCCTCTTCTTGAGAAACGGCGGTCTGCATGTCACTGCCTCCCTTGCAGTTAGGCGTGGTGGCTTAAGGAAGCTGCAGCCAGTGCAGAGTGAGAAGTGACGTGTTCCGCTTCCAGGCCGGGCCCCAAACTCCCCGCGAGTGCTCGCTCTCCCGCGCTTGCTTCCCTTCCAGCTTGAGACGGGGACACCAGGGTTCCTAGGTCGAGAAGGTGGCAGAGCTGCCGTCAGCCTGGCTCTCTCAAGGCCTACGTGGGGCAGAAGCCTCCTTTGTCCCACGAGCAAGAAATAAACCTCTACTGTGCTGAGTCATCTTATTTGGGGGGCATATTCGTTGCAGTAGCTGACGTCGCCCTAACGCGGGCAGACACTAGGGCGCAGCCATTCTAACGTAAAGGACGTGTTGATGCGATGTCAGAAAAACATAAAGCTTAAAATTACCAAGTACTGGGCAAAAACAGCTGCATGCGTTCCCGAGCCTGACTCCGTCGATGACCCTCACCTTTGTAGCGAGTCTAGGAAACAGTGAAACTCAGGGGTCAACACCACTCGCCGTGAGGTGGGCACGTGTGGATCAGTCACTAGGCTGGCGAGAGAGCCCTAGCTAGCTGCCCTCCAGGAAACTCCTTCCTAGAGGCAAAGCGTGCCCACCCATGGGACCAAACTTTTAAGTTCAGGTTACTTATCACATGTAGATCACTCCTTTGCATTTGGCAAAGAAAAAGCCACAGGCAGGTAAAAATCAAGTTGTCTAAAACATGGGTTACAAATACTTCCCATCAGACTGTGCTTATTCCTCTTTGCAGCCCAAGAGGTAGCGTGCTATCTGGCATACGGTAGGTATTCAGTAAATGTTTCTTAGATATTATGTAGGGAGGAATTCACAGCAATGGAAGGCTTCATTGTTTCACTACTCCTGTGACATTCATAATTACTTCTTCTGGTATTACCACATTACAAATGAAAACTCTGTATTCTGGGCAGTCATAATTATACACTATCCGTCAAACCATAAAATGTTTATAGCTGAGGCACATTCGGCCTGAAGATGAAGTGATATATTAACTTCTTGATCAGATGCCAGAGCTTACAGATGAATATGAAACAGACATCAATAATTACAGCTTGTACTGTAGCTGTTGGTTTCTAAACCTTTAAGTTCAATGAACAAGTAATAACTGGACAGACACACCCTTCAGAAATTAGAGGTGGGAAAAGATTACCTCATTCCATACCTGTCACACAGCAGGCCCCCTGCAGCAATTCAGCAAGAGGCAGCCCACGGCCCCCGGAGGAGGTTCGGGCCGGGGCTTCTAGAGCAATGCCAGGGAGTAGGCACAACGCAAACCGGGCCTAGGAGCACCCAGGAGCCAAGGCTTTTCTTGGGCACTACCCTCTGCTCTCCTTCCATCCCCTTTCATTCTGCATCTCCTTAAGAAACCTGTTCTGGATATAAAAGGCAGGTACCTAAATTCAATGTTTTAAAAACGTCATCTCAATAAGGAACATTTTTATGCCTTTTCTAACAAATCTAAAAAGCGGCTACTAACACTAATAGAAAGAGAAGTATCCCTCAGCTAATTCTTCATTTTACAAGCACGTCTGAAAACACTGCAGACTTCATGGCATTTAACGGAGAGTCTCCCCGAAGGCCTGTAGTTGTGTTCCGGGGATCCAGACCGCAGGGGCCAGTGTGGCAGGAAGCTACTCTGAAGGCACCACTGTATTTGAAGAAACGCTAGCAAATCGAACACTTATCTCCTTCTACTCAGAAGGAGAAACTGTTGAAGAAGCAACACGCTTCGTTTTAACACTGGCGCACAATGGGTTGGGGGCTCCTTTCTCAGTCTCTCCATGGCCGTCTAGATTGGCTATATACTGACTGCCACGTTCTTGACGGGAGTCACAAATCCCTTTCACGCCGAGTCTCGATGCGGAGGACAGCTCAACGCAGAGAGTGCGTGCGTGTTTCTTTCAAGGTGAGTAGTATGGAAGGAGGATAAAATAATAAAGACTAAAGAATGCAGTTCTGCTCATTTTATCAAAATCTATAGAGAACATCCCAACCTCAAAAATGGAAAATGGGTCTTATTGTCTCAGTATGCTACAGAGGTCATGAATAGATACATGCCGATAAAGCAATCGTTTGACAGTTCGTTGAAATTTACTCTAACATATAGTCCACTTTCTGGCAGAAAGCCTCTCACTAATTTAAATCTGAAAACCTAGAAAGATGCTCTGATTACTTCATAATAAAAATTAATTCCTTGAAATTCATTGCCCTGGGTTTCTAATGCTTTAGACTTTCAAAGTGCTTTCAGATCCATTACCATGTTAAAAGGCCCTGATGCCACAAATACCAATCTACATTTGGTTTTGGAAAAAGATTTTCGTGTACATATTTTGTCCAAATATTACTATTTGTTTCATGAAAGTCAGGACTAAGACTTTTAGTAGAGTGTAAATTTTAAGCCAATGAATAAACAGTTGGCTTGAAAAAATATTAAATTGACATGCAAAGCATTTGTTGCTCTGCCAGATACTAAAAATAAAAGCAACTTCTGCCAACATGGAAAAACTTGAATTGTTTCAGTTGGTTCTGAATTTGACTACTGGGTTTCACGAAGCTAATTTTCCAAAATGAGGTCTGACATAACATTACCTTGTTTCCCCCAAGCCTTATCTCATAAAAAAACACACACACAATTGGCATCTTACTCAAATATCAACCTCATATGGTACTTTTTATAGGTTAGCAGGACATAACATTTCTAAAACAGTGGTATCTTTACCTAACAAACAGAAATTTGGACATTTTGAAAATTAACTTTCATATTTTAAGAATTAAACTCAAACTTGTCTTAGCGTAAACAATAAGCTATGTTATTAAAATACTGAAAAGAGAGCATTTTAGACCAAAGGTATCAGGGAAATCAGTAGATTTTAAATGTGAGGTTCTAGGCTGTTACTCAAAGTTCAGATAACATTTTATTCCCACCCCTGGCCTGCCCCTCCCGTAGCTGTCTCTCTAAAAAAAAAAAAAACAAAAAAACAAAAACCAAGTGTGCTTAAAATACGGAGTTTGAGATTTATGATCAGTTGCAGAAACCTGTTTAACTAGTGATTTACAGTTTTGGCCAAGGTATTTAACTCTGTCATCAGAACTAATTATAGCAAACCTGAGATTATACATCCAAACTCTCCTTTTGGTGAAAGAAATAGAATGTTCTGCTGAAAATCAGAAACATCCTGAGGGCTCCCAACAATAACACACTACCAACTTTACTTCTCAGAACCAGCGCTATAAAACTCAAAATTACTGTTCCTTAGTAAGTTGTTTTAGCCTGAAGTACTTAAACAGTAAATCATAGTTACGTTAATGCCATACCAACGACTTGAAACATATTAATCTCGGTTAACAATAACTGACGTTTACACCCCTCATCTAATTCAGGCACTCGAGCAGTAGTAAACGCACATGCTGAAGCTTCAGGAACTGAAGTTATTACTGATCCAAAAAGAATCCTCATTTCACTGTGGACAGATGGAGAAGACAAATGACTATGCTTTTTGGGCAACATGGGTGCTCTAAGAATAATGTTCCCATTTTATTGCTTTACTGAGCAAAATGTCTAATTCAAATTAAAGCTGGTAAAATAAAACTGGTCCCAAATGACATGTCAGCAGGGTCAATCAAAGACACCCAGCCCCTTCCTCTCCCCCGAACCCCTCTCTTACCCCCACTCCACCTGCTGTACCACATTTTAGAGCTTTTCACAAACCTGGTCCCCCCAAAAATGGAGACTTATGAGATGCGGCTCCCCTCATCGAATGAGTCCGCTGCTATATCCGATTCCACCAAGGTGCCTTCACCGGGTTCAAATGCTCCGTGTGTGTCCGAGCCCCGGGGCAGGGCGGGGCAGGGCAATTGTCAGCGAGGGACAGGCTGAAGAAGGGCTGCAGTGGCTGGACTTCGGGTCACAGGCTCCCTGATCGGCCCCCAGAGAGGCCACTCCGGCAAGGCCTCAGCATGAGCAGAGGTAAAAACATGCCTGCAAGGGTCACTAAATGCTCTCAAGAAGGGGACACAGGAGAAGGAAAATGAGGCAGAGGCTGCAGGGAGATGCTGTCTCCGGGCCCGGTGTGCCCAAACGTCTACCCCACCCGCCTGCCCAACAACAGCTTCTTCCTGTTTCAGACAAAACACCGAACCGTGTAACGGCACGTCCCCCACGATGGATTATTTTAGGGAAAAGATTCCCATACCGTCAGCCTGTATTCACCTATTAGGAGTTTGAAATGTAATGTCGTGGGTAAACGCAACAGGAGATATTAAATCATAAAACGTGAGATTTTCCAGTATTTGGCCTGGGACACCTTTTCGTGATGAATTCTGTAAGCAGAAACACAACCTCCTAAAATCTTGCTTTTTCCATACTGGCTTTTCTCACCGAAGCAGAAGCAAGATAGGATTTTTATTCTCTTAAATACCAACTGGTTATTGACTTATTCCAGAACACAGAAAAAACATTAAACATGCTACCATAAGTTATGAAAATTTTGTTGCTACTGTAAGCCTAAAAATAACAAAGTAATAATAATGAAACGATCATCATGACTCATTTTCTGTGTTCCTGAATTTATATTCTCAACCCCGAGGAAGTTTACACCAGACAGCTAGAAAACCTCTGGCGGAGGCTGAGGAAGGCAGGTGAACGGCCGAAAGCTGCGATGGGCAATTCTTCCCTCTTCTAAGCGCTGGGCAGGGAGGGGCCAAACCAGCCAACGTCCAGGCCTATTTGCCAGCTTCTTACGGGATTTCTCAAAGCCCCTCTAGGAAGGCCTATGAAACACACATCTAAGAACAACTACTTCCCCCGGCACCGACCCACCTCACCCTCATTAACACATCGAACCTTTTAAGAAGGAATGGGGAAGAGGAGTAAAAATAATCAAACTATGTTCCTGGAAGGTTCCAAGTTATACCGTCTGGAGGTAGTCGTAACTGGCTAGTACGGTTGTGCCATTTTCTCTCCTAAGAGCCGTATCACAATTTAAGGAACAACAAGGCTGAGAGAGATATTTAGGAGGACATTTCCAGGCCGAGCTAAAGTTAAATCCTCCTCCAAATACTACTTTCTGCCCTTCTTAAAATTATGGTATTTTATCTCAAGGTATACAAAAATTAATCAATTGCTTTCATCATTTGATTGGGAAATATCAACTCTATTCCCTCCAATAAAGAACCAATAATTACTTTTATGATATTAAGATAATTCAAGTCATCTGTGAAAGTATCGGTTGAGACGTTCTCGCACTTACGACTAATCCTTCGTAAACAAATGCCAATCTTACAAACACAACTGCAGACGAAGTACAGGTACGCTGGGGACAGATAAGGAAGTACGAGGAGCTCACTGACTATGCTACACCAAACAGACGAAAAGTAAAACTGACTTTATGCTGGAGGGTTACATAAATAAATAATTAAAAAAATCCTATCTTTCTTCCTGGTACGTATACTTCGATTTCGTGCACAAATAACAGAATGCTCCGCTTCATTCGTGTCAACAGAATGAACTCTCTAGAAAAAGACTAAAAAGGTTTAATAACCAAACCCCACATTTTATGCTTATGTTTCTGGCTTCTGGCAGTTCCCTGACACAGTTAACATCGACAGGAGTATCTTCTCAGTCAATTGAGCAGCTGAAGACTCAAAGAAAAGCCCAAGTGAAGACTCAAATGCCTTGAGGAACGCTGGCAAGCTACATATATCCCATGTTGCTCTTGGTTTCCCATCTCTTCTTTGCTTCAAACCTAAAATAGAAAACATAAAAATCTCAATTTCTTTCTAAACACTTTCCTAAACACGCTTACTCGGTGCCAAAGTAAAATACACCGAAACATTTTCGCATACTCCACTGATGACAAACTAAATATGAAAAGGGATGAAGAAATGCCCCTGTGTTTATAATCTGATAAACGTGCAGCAAAGACACAAGGACTAAAATGAGTGAACAGTCACACACAAACTGGATTCACACAACGGATCCCAGGATTTCTGTAATTCCTATGAAGTTATTAGAATTACTAGTAAAAATCTTAAACTCACCCCCAGGCAAGCTTCTTCTTTTTTCGAGCAACCTGTGAATTTTCAGCATCCCGTTTGGCTTTTACAAAGTTGTGGCAGGCAACCGCTTTAGCAATTTTCACACCAAGCTAAGAATTACAAAGGAGAAAACCAAACAAACAAAAAGGTGAAAATAAATATTCCAGCTGATACAAGAATTACAGTAATACAAACACTTGAGAACTTGCGGCGAAGCCAGCCATACCTGCAAATCAGAAATTCTTATGCTCAGGCCCCCGTGAACAAGCAACGTAAACAAATGCACTCCGTGTGGCCCATACTTCCCTCACCTCCCACAGGCCCTAGACCCCGGTTGTGCCAGTCTCCTGGATGGAAATCCTTCCCAAACAGAGCCCCTCGAGGGTCCACAAGGATATGATGAAGATCTTCAAGCTATTCCAGCACTTCAGTAGGCCAAACAGGAATTTACCCCTGATAAGGCTGCGCAGACTGACAGAGACATCAAGTTTCTTTGCTCTGGGCTAGAATTACAGCAACTCAGTATGGTCACATCAGCTATCTCCTGCTGATCAGAAGCTCTGATTGGCAGTCATAGATGTGATTAATAAAACATGGGAAAGCTAATTACTGCTTCATAAACGCACTTTGCATGATGGGCAACAGCTTTTAGTTCACCAAGAGAGAAGAGAATATAAGGGGTGCTAAGAGGTGAAAAGGCTGGGCACGCGGACCACAGTACCTAAGCGCTTCCTCTGCAGGCCCCTCTACTCCTGCTCCACCTGACGCCTACCTGCCCCAGGCCGCTAAGGTCAATGAAAACCAAGCCTCCCACCCACCCCACCTCTACCTCCTAAGTTTTCTCTAAGCCAACCTAAAACAGTCTCTGTGTCTGTACTTCTCCGGCCCTTCAGCCTCTACGCCATCATCTTCGGTTCCCACACACAGGCCTACACACGGCTCTCTGGCTGCAGAACTGTTCCTCAGAGAGTATCTCCAGGACAGGACGGTCATCTTCCAGCTCTGGCGGCTCTGATGTTAAAAATACCTGCCTAGGGGCGCAGTCGGTTAAGCGTCCGACTTCAGCCAGGTCACGATCTCGCGGTCCGGGAGTTCGAGCCCCGCGTCGGGCTCTGGGCTGATGGCTCGGAGCCTGGAGCCTGTTTCCGATTCTGTGTCTCCCTCTCTCTCTGCCTCTCCCCCATTCATGCTCTGTCTCTCTCTGTCCCAAAAATAAAAATAAACGTTGAAAAAAGAAAAAAAATACCTGCCTATATGAACGGCTCAGGGATATCTGTGAAGAACCCAGGTTGAACAACAAAGGCTAAACATACACCTCCTTCTGGGGTCTCTTTCCCTTTCCCTGGACTCACCCTAATGAACGTTACCGGACAACAGACTCGCGGAAGAGAAGGAAGGACCTGGAAGCCGCTGTCAAATCAATGTGTTAAAGCCCGAGTTTTAGGGATCTGCTGGCCAACGGTGAGGCATCATGGGTGGCTAAGACCACACGCATGAGAAGTTGATTTAGGAAAATGAGGTTTCACATGCTTGACATTTCTTTCAGCTCGTTTCGGAGAAGAGTTTCCTTTAGGATGAAACGAACATGCAGGAATCAAGCACTGCTCGGGGCTTATAAATGAGAGCATAGAGTGGTTTGAGTTTCCAGTCCAGGTGAGAATACGCACCAAGAATGGAAGCAACCCAACAATCAAGCCAGAGGGCTGAACTGGTCAACACCAACAGCACAGGCACCGATGAAAGAATGATCAGCTGTGACTCGAGGGCCCACCTGGGGAAGCAGACCAACCTCAGAGTCTCAAAATTCATACCAACGCGAGCAGCACTTCATTATCTTTTTTCACAGGACAGTATTCACTCAACAAATATCAGGAGGGCGCAAACGCATGGCTTTGCCAGGCACTGTTCTAGGCACCGGAGACACAGCACTGAACAAAACCAGGCTTCTTTTCACACTGGGGGCTGGGAAGAAGGGGTCGCCAGTTGCGCTGCTTCAAAACTGGCCTTCTCTTGGTTGTCTCTTTGTTTCCGGTTGTTCATCACAGAAAAGTTCAGATACGTCAGCTAAGAAAGGGCTAAGAATCAAAGGGCTACAGCATCATCATCTCCAGGGAAAATGAAACGGGAAGGGCGCCGTGTGGCCTATTTATCATTAAGATGGATTCCCCTGAAAACCTTCCCATCTGCCATAAACGTGAAAATCAGGTCAGCACCTGTCGCGTGAGACCAGCCGCAACTACACTTATCAGACAAATCCCCGAATCCCACCGGCTGCCCTTGGACTTTTTGTTCCACTTCTGGTCGGCTGTGGCATGGCTGGGCTCTCCTCCGTCTTGTGGTGCCGGCCTCTCAGCGTGTGACTTTCGGGTTCGCGGCGGCAGAGGAAGGGGGCGGCCGCAGGGTCTCACACTGGCTCTCAAACGCTTTGGCACGGAAGTGACACACGTCACGTCTGCACACTGCCCTCTGGTCGCGACTACTCACGCAGTTCCCCCTGAAGCCGGGCAGCCGGGGACGTGGGGTGTTGCGGGCGAGCAGGGGAGCAGCGAGTGCACCTAGTGAACGGCCTACTGTCGTGAAACCCAGCTGGCTACCTGTGCTGATACGTGTGCTAGGTCTCTCCACATTCACGTAGAACATTCAGTATCTTCCCTGCCCTTCACCCTCCAAAAGGTAAAACGTGGAACTCTGCGTTTTCTACTTCACCATATTCCCATGTGTTACGTATCAAATGCCAACTTGGTACGGGAGAGTTTTGCCAAGCCCACCTCCCAACAGAAGTCCCAGTCGCCTAGTTCATCTCCTACTGAAACCAAGCCTGTGCAAGGAGGATAAAACAAAAATGGTCCGAACCATATCCGCCATGTACCGTCAACCACGTGAAAACATTATTTCCTAAAACCGTTGTAAATTAAGAGGTAGCTTACATGCCTAACTTACTGAGATTTTCCAACGTGGGTTTTCTGGATTGGGGATTGATAAACCAAAGAGTATCTCAGCGTGTTCGACTTAAATGGGACTCTTCATCTCAACGCGGTCATGCGCTCTAAGAACGTAAACGCTTTTCATTTTCTGGCAACGTTCAGGCCAAGCCAGCGCACTCAGCACCACAGTAAGGATTTAGAGCATACATTCCACAAGACATGGTATGAATCTGTTAACAGTAATTCATTAAAGTGTATGAAACATGTATTTACATGAGAGGGCTCCAGCATTTCTGTGGACTAAGTACATATAATAAATGACTGGGTACGTAGGCAATACTTTCAAACAGACCTCTTCGGGTACAAAGTGTATTTTCTAACTGTATCTTGCCTTGGGTTAGGTTAAATGGAATGTTCTTCGACTGATAAACATTCAACAAGCCTGGTCTATGTATTTACAGAAAGAATCTTTTAGCTCGTAATGATGATGAAAAGTCATATCAATTTTGTGTCCTTCACACGCTTAAAATGTGTCTCACTTATTCCTGTGGGGAAAGAAAAAAAGAACGGAAGTATTTGGAAATATGAAAGGATAATAAGATCTTCTATGGAAGAGACAGTTGAGAAGAAACTCATTTTCCCAGGCAAGATGACGAAGCCAAGTTCCCGGAGATAAAAGAATATCGTGCTATGTTTCAGTATTACAAATAACACAGGCCAACGAGAATCCTTTCACTCCTGTAAGAAGAAAAATGCATCCTCATGCCCAAAGTAAACATCACAAAAGCTTGGCCGATGGTTTTTATATTTAAAAAAAAAAAAAAAAAATGTTTTGGGTCATCAGATAACTATAGCAACACAATGTGGCAAGAAAATTTTTTAAATGAATAAAAATATATACAGAATTTCTTGTATGTGTAGCCAAAGTATCAGCATTTTCCATATAGAACATCCAATATTTTGCTGCATTTTAATTAAGGTGTCTAAACATTATCACAAAGAACTGCAAATTGGTCAGAGCAAGCGGTAAGGAAAATTAAGCTCTAAAGGCTTTTTATCACCATATTTCAGGAACCAAGGGTGTAAAATGTTCTAATTTGGGATATATTAAAAGCCATAAAAGGTCTTTCAAAAAGATTAATGGTACTTTGCTTGGATTTAAGATAAGGGCTTTAGCTGGTTGGAAAAGCAGGGCCCTGGCTGGACCCTTGGGGCATTCATCTTTACAGACACTTGGAAGATTTGTAAAAGCGTCTGCATAACCTCAAGCAAATGCACGGCGACATTTTTTTAATTCCTTTCAATTTTACAGGTTTCGCATGTGTAAATCATATTGGGTTGTAAAAGAGATATAATGGCGCATCTTGTAACACGGTAGAGATTTTTAAAAGACAAACTTTCAAAATAAAGTTGGTTTTTCTTGCTAAGCCTTTGCCATTCTGAAGTTTGCTGATAATCATCTGAAGCATCTGATTCAAACAGCTTAATCTAGCATAACTGTAAACTTCTTATCCATTTCATAAAATATTTTACTCATCTCAAAATTACTAGCTTGTAGCAGATTTATGAAGTTTTCCTCCCTTTTGAACACTTTCAAGGCACTTATTTAAAAATACCAATTATCATACTTTAACTTTTTATGGAATAATAGGTCTCTATGAAAAATATTTATGCCATTCTCTTTTGTTCTTTAATTAAATGAAAACAGATGTTTTCTGAAGTAAAGCGGAACCATTACTGGAGTACTTAAAGTGTTAAGGTCTTTAATTTTTATATCAGTTTGGTCGACAATTCCTGATTGTCTTTACTCAAGCTCAACATTAATGTCAAGCGAGTTACCTAGGAGACGAAAGAGATCAAAGAGACAAAAACCCCTCCAATGTCTGATTAATCAAGCCTGCAAACAGCTTATTTCTTTTAGCCTGCATGCAAGTATGAAAATGAGATTCTGGGAGCCGAACATTGTGCAGATTTGTTCATTCTTATCAGAACAAAGCCAGCGGCAGCTTATTTCATGGATCATTGGCACTGTCATCAGTGCTACACAGAACGGGTGACAGCTCCTCATTTTGAGGCTTGAACAAAATTAGCAAAAAGTCGGCACAAATTAGCCTCTCATCTTTTTGGTAATATGACATTATTCATTTACTTTTTATCCAATTTTTAATTTTTTCCTCGTCAGCTATCCCCTTCTAGTGTCTCTTGCATGGCATCATAAAACGCCTTCTTAAAAACAAGCAAAGAAATAGCCAAAGTTGAAATAACATGGGAAGTTCAAAAAGCAAATAAGAAAAAGCTCTTCCAGGAACTGATAATGCTTTGTGTTTTCTACAACTTTCAGAACTTTGCACTAATATGGATAAATAGCTCAGGACACCGTGCAGTTCAGGAGTTTCGTGGAATCTGTAGCATATTTCGATACAGAGTATGATGTGGCTAATGTGTTTCCCTCAAACCACAATTCAGTGTGGTGTGTGCTATAAAGTACACTCGGGGTGTCTGCGTTTGGACCGGTACCTCTCCGCGGCCCCACCTGAGATGCCAAGGCTGTGACGGCTGCAAACAGGCTATGCTCCGCCCAGTCATTTAAACTCCGACCTGACTTCCAGTCGTCCTCTCTCTGTTACAGTAACCTCACTCGCTGTCAACTCCAAAAGCACACACACACACTTACACATCTGTGTGATAGTACAAGCACCTATCATTTATTTTATACCTACAACTGCCTATCAGTTAAAGCCAAGTAGTTTTTACTTTCAAAGCATAACCCAACAAGTTCTGTTTTAAAAAACACGTATGTGTATATATAAATATATATATATATATACACATACACATGCGCGCGTATGTGTGTGTATATACATATACATATATATACGTATATATTATTCACCCTGCAATTTATAAAAATAGTATGTATTCGGTCTATAAAGTGTAAGAAGATATACTTTGATTCATATACTCAACTTTGATTTCATAGTGAAATAGTTTATATAACACCTGTTTTAATGATGACTATTAAGGCTTCAAATTATATGTAGACTACTGTATTCCAAAGGAGGGTGAAAAGACGTTATACTGTTGAAATTACTCCTGGATATAGATGATTTATATTCAAGCAACTTATCCCATTCATAAGGGAAAAAAAGCATTAAAAAATTAACCATAAGCTGTTAGATGCTTTACACAGTCCCCATAAGAAAGACAGTTTTTTTTTTTAAAGAACTGTAGTACTGTTTTCAGCAATTTCTTTATCTCTGTTCTTCTAAGTAAGAAAGCTTATTAACAAGCTTTGAACTTAAAATCACATTTACAATAATGTGCCATCAACAGTTTTATAAGCTAATTAGAAAAAGATTAATTAATGACTGGCTGCTAATAAAATGGCAATCATGAAGAAAGAAACCAAGGGTGCTAAGCTTCAACTACCACCAATTAAGAGCTAATTACAAACAAATTATATATGTGTTTTGCTGTGGGCTTTAATTTACTAAAATGGTTTTAATTAAAAGAGAAAACATGCTGATTAATTGAACTGCAGAAAAAATCTACAGTATAAACTGTGCTTTGTCTGTCTCTTTAATTAGACTTGTAACATCTGAAATCTTTTCTTAAGGTTTGTTAAAAGCACAGATAAACATAATTAAAAGAGAGCATAAGGAACACCATTCTAGGTGATCACCCAATCATACCCCAAAGGTTAAAAGAAAATATCCTCAATGCAAGGAGGTATAAGCACCCCTAAAAACCGGAGAGAAAAACCCATCACTCAGTACCATTTTTATTTTTCCCATATTAAAATGCTCCGACTTCAAGCCTATACACAATTTTTATGGGGATGAATAGATCTTTAGCCTCAATGTAAAGGAATTCGAACAGCTGGACCTTCCCTTACCTGGACAGGCAGGGCTTATTTTCCATACGTTGTGCTAACTGTTCATCTGTATGAGACTACTGAAATTACTTCTAAGGACTGAGGAGAACAAGGCTTCAAAGAATTAAAATCACCATTTAAAAGTCCCCTGGACTACGTTCAGACTACAAAATGACACACAGAAGAACATTTAAATTACAAAACCACTGAGAAATGACCAAAGTTAATGAAAGTAAGTCAGTTCTAGATGAGCCTTAGCAGACACACGTCGCCCCGCCACAGCAGAGAACACCCAACCTCCTCAGGTGGCTGAGCACACTGTGACAGCAGTAGGCTGCCCTGGGAGGGCTTTTCCCTCCCCAGTGTCCTAGGTGCCTTTCCACTGCCAATCAGAGAAATATACCACAAAGAAAGCGGTCCTAAACTCTCCTGACCGGAAAGAGGAAAAAATAAAAAATAAAAATAAAAAAAAACAAAAAAGAAGGAAGAAAAAATAAGGGACAGAAGGCAGAGCAGTAAAATTTCAAAGACAGACATAAAACACACTTCGCCAGAGAGTTCGCAAGCATTAGATGACTTGTGTGTAATAACGTATCCTTCATACACACCTCCTAGCAACAAAAATAATAACCCTGCTGTAAAAATGAAATGTTGAAATGAAGATATTTTAGAGTCGATATATTTGTAATATTTAATGCACTTTACTTTGTTTACCCGATCTTCAGTGGCAAGAGATCACAGTAATTAAGAAAATACAAAGTACCTGCCATCCTTCTTAGGGTCACATATCCCAGTGGTGAATTCTTGTAACAGCTAAAGGGAAAATACATTCAGCCTCGTATCTGAAGGAACCGTTTTACCTTTGGAAACACGGTTGTTAAGATATTTCTACCCAAGAAAAGTATCCACAAAAATGAAAAGGAAATAATTTTGCCCTCCAGATTATAAAATAAACGAGCTTAGAACGACAAGATTTGCTTCACTGTAATAGGTCTTTCAATTCAGCTTTTATTTATTTATTTTTTGGTATGTAATGCAAACACATTAGCTTTGAAAACAGCACTGCTGAAGAGTAACTTTGAGCTTCCCAAGTTTGACAGAATCTCTATTTCAAAAATTTAAACAAATATTTCAATTCTGAACTCTATATAAGATAATGTTCCAGGTATTCTGATAGGTAAATCTGACAAAATTGTATTATCTGGGGAGGGTGGGGTCATTGAAGCTCTTATTCCATTAAGATGACAGTGAACGTACGTCAACAGAAAACTAAAAACCAAAATGAAGAGACTGAATTGTAGCCAGAGTCCCCTCAGAGAAACCAAAGCCTAACGATGAAGCGCACCGGAAAAATTCTGAATGCCAGAGCAAGTGCCGTAGCACCCGAGCATTTCTGAGAAAGGACGTCTTCGATGTGAACATAAAATGCAGAAACTATCTCAAATGTATATACACCCTTCTTCAATGAGAAATGCCTTCAGAGTTTTGAGGAAATTGCTCTAGAAATAAAGCATAGGCGACAAATTAATAATCTCCCCAAATTAAGAGAGCATTTATTTAACTAGGAAAGAACACAACCCCATCAATTCAAACATCAGGTTTTTCAAAAGGCCATTCCTACCTTTATTTAAATATTAACAAACTATCTATATTTCAGCATTATTAACTTTACCTACGTTTCGGAATCCAAAACTTTAAGCAGCCTTAATTTAACAAAGTTAAAATTTAATTCTCAGTTTAATTCATACTGCCAATGTAATACCCTTTCTAGGTTGCACAAAATAATTACAATCTTACAACACGAAGCACTGACGTTTTCAAAGAATTGAGTTTAGTTGTTGCTGTCAAAGGCCATCCTATTGGGAGTCATTTACAGAAAAAGTATTCTTTCAGGGCGTAAGCTATACAAAGTTCAAACGAAATTCACAGGCAACCTCTACTCCCCATTCATTCCTACTCGGACACTGCACACTTGTAACTGAAATCAACCTGAGCTATGTATCCAGTTCATGCAGATGTCATTCGTTCCCTGGTAGGAACCCGCTGGTGCCAAACCAAGGGGCTTTTATTTATCCGTGTCAGGCTAACAGGAAGATGCCTAGAGAAAAATCCCCTTTCCAAAATGTGACATCCAACCTAAGCACTGCCTACTTAAGTAAACCGAGGCTTTAGCATTTAATCTTAGCCTGTTTGTTTCTACTGATTTCTATAAAATTTGGTATCATTTGGATTGTCAAAAAGATAATGTGTCAGAAAAGACCAGTACCAAAAGATGGAATTTGTTCAGGATCACTATCGATGAATGAATGGAATGCACTTCCAATTCAGGCCTGAGGTTAACAAGTCACAAATATGCTCAAATACTTTGTGTGTATGTGTAAATGATACTTTTTGTAAAAAAAAACTTTTTTTTTTTCAAATTAGAACAGTTTCATCAGTATGACACAAACCCAAGTATATTTCTCCTCTCTATCTCCTCCAAGATTGTCAATGAAAAACAAGTATTTAATCAACAGGAGGGACAGTCCCAAAGCAACTACATTACAACATGGCAAAACCAAAGATGTTAGCACAGTCAAGACTTCAAACATGTGAATTTGAGCCTTCCCCTAAAACCAGATAATATATATCTTTGATGTCATCATAAATTTAAGGGAATACGATTCTGGGAAAAGTGTGCATTTGCTTTGTCACAAGGACAGCGCACGGACAACTGGCAGACCGTTGTTTCGTTGTTGGAGGAACTGTGTTCAAGGCCCATTCGCAGGCATGGTTCTACTTTGGGCTTCATTTTTTTTTTCAATACTCATGCTGCCCTATTAGTTTCACAGGCTTATAAATGTTAAACATCAAAAATTAGTTTCACTTATTATGGTTGGAAAAGGCTTTGAGAACTCTGGGGTCTGTGCCTCTGAGCAAAGGCTTTATCAGTAGGTCCCAGTCACTGCTTCTTGAAAAAAGAAAACGGGACTGATTAAAAACCAATATACCTGATTTCCAAAAGGACACCTACCATGCACGTACACATTTGATTCATAAAGGGTTTCTGCCCCAAACTCACAATTACTTATTTCTCAAAATCCCATCTCTCATATCCATGGTGATGAGCACCAAGGGGATAAATATGAAAAATTAAATCTCAAACTAAACTATTTATTCAAGAATTCCATCTTGATTACTTTAGTCATTCTTCACGGGTGTTTAATTAACACGATATCAGTATCTTTCCAATGTCTGTGCCTGAACAGCAAACACTTTCCAGATGTTTTGCCACTCACTTATACAAGGAAAAGAAGAGAATTTTATTTTTTCTTGTAATCAGAATTCTGTAACACCACACTAAATAAGTTAATTTATTTTACTAAAACAAGGCATTATATTTATATGGCAGCAAGAAAAGAAAAAAAAACACTTGAGGAAAACATTTCATCCTTACAAGTGATGAAAATATCCTGTATTTCTGAAGCAATCTCACTTGTCATAAAGGTAACAGGAAATCACACCCTTAAAATGGAAAATACCTGGTCAGTGCCATGCAATTCCCATTTCTAAAACAGCAGCATAACAAAACAAAGCACAGAAAAAAGAAACCTAATATCCTCAAAGAAAACACACGTCTCTGCAGCTGGGAAGGCACATCTTCCGCGCTTTCTGACATGCGCCTTCAAACGGCAGAGAAAGGGAAGCTCGCAAGCGATCACTGCTAGCGGGGAAGGCACCCCTCCCAAGAGCGTCATTTAAAAAACTATATCCAATTCTCGACTGTCCAGGTTTTTCTGCGAGATTTAACGTAGACGTAGAAGATTACATAATCCGCTGTCTCATTCGAGACAAATTTTGGGTTTAGTTTGCCAGGTAAAGATGAAAAGTTCAATCACATAATGTTTTAAAGATCTGGTTTGGCAACCACCATAATAATAACCGTCCCAAAGGTGAAAAGAATTAGCAGTAGATGCTAAACCTACTGGGTAAAGTATAATGAGAACTAGAATATTTACATAGTCTCGAATTCTCTCCCACCTCTCCATGAGATATGTATTAATTACATAAGGGACAACAGTCACGTTACAATAATGTGGAGAAACCTGGTGACACCACCTTAACCAAAAACTCAAAGTGACATCAAAAATTGGGACAGGCAGATATCATGTGCCTCCTGATATCTTGCATTGAGAAGAACACAGAATCATTTCTGCAACACCCCTGCCAAAAATGCACGAGGAAACATCAGACAAACCAAAATTGAAGGACATCCTAGAAAATAACTGGCCTCTACTCCTCAAAAATGCTAATGTCCTAAGAAATACAGACTGAGGAACTTTCCAGATTAAAGAAGAATAAAGAGACATGACAACAAAATGCAATGTCCTAGACCAGGAAAAAGAAACTGTTCTTTTAGCTATAAAGGAAATCTGTGAGACATTTGGCAAATCTAAATGAGGTATATAAATTAGAATGAATGGCAAAGCAAATGTTAAACGTTAACATCTTGGGTATCTGGGTGAAGGTAAATAGAAAATCTTTTCATAAACTTCACAACTTTCTGAAAGTCTAAAATTATTTCAAAATAAAACTTTTTTTTAAAAAAAAATCAAATGTATTCAACTCTTAAAATTTTAGCATTACTAACTTTACCTATGAAAAACACAGAGCCTGCAGTAAAGTGAATGCTTCTCTCCGAATCACCCTTGCCTCAGGTGGGGGTGCTAATGAACTGAAAAAGCCAAAAACCAGAAAAACAGCCAGCCACGGATGGGTCACGTGGAGCCCACATTTTAATGCTGTAGACGAGGCCTTGCATTCTTCTTTCTTCTGTTAATAAGCAAGGACCTGAGAAAACCTACTGACCTGGGGCCGCTGGATGAGTCACAGCCAACTTGTTATTTGGTAGAGATCACAAAATAAACAACTCCTGGGTCTTCCGAAAGGAAGAATGGACAAGCACCAACCAGGGTACGCCAGTCCGTCCCGTGATCTTTGGGACGGAGGTAAAGATAAAGAAGTCTGCAGCGTTTCTGAAAACAATCAGGAAGCCACACCCTAAGGCCCTGCTTGTTTTTATTAGGCTTCTATCCTTGGCTTTACTGGAACTATACAGTCATCTCGGAGATCGGCCACACGCTGATGGTATAGCATTCGCTGGAGAGCAAACAGGAACAAACACCCACAATTTTTAAAGGGCTTCAAGAGACACGTGCTCAAGCACGTGTCACAAAATGCACTTTAGTGGTATATGTTAAGTACCGGTTCTCTAGGGAGCCTTGCTTCTGACCCAAATGAGAGATTCAGAAAAAGCTGCCAAAAGCTTCCACACCTACCTATTTACAGGTGACCAAGACCAGTGATTGGTGTTGCCGCCCTAAACACCTTCAGTCGCTGAAGGTCTCTGCCACTTATGTCTTCAGCCACTCCTCCCTACCTCCATCATGTGTCCCTACCTCCTACTGTGTCCACCCCTCCCTACCCTTACAGCCATACTACTTTACTCTCTTCCAGCCCCATAAGCATGTCCCTCCCCACCCTCCTCTGACATTTCACGGTGGACTCCCCCAAATTTGGAGATGATATAAACTACTGATATAATTTGCTACATTGTGTACATTTGCAGGCTACCCAAGACGCTTACCTACTACCTCTGACAACAGCTCTATGGAAAACCAAGTGCCAAGTGCCAGAACAGGACCAACAAATACTAAGTGCTCCACTGCTGAACAGAATTTTAAAGATGGTCTTTTGACACACAGCTGATTGTAGAGATAAGTGCCAAGTACCTATCAAATTGAAGAAGCCACTCTACTAACTGCCAGCTAACACTTAGGTCCAACTGAGGTTGCAGGACCATTCAACACACTATCAAATTCATTTCGTTAAAAGGTTATCCCTGAATCTTTCTATTTGAAAACAGAGTGATAAAATGCTATTCTAGCCAATGAAGGCTATAATCAATAAAATCAAAACACGGCTACTCTAAAGATGAAAGAGAGCAAATGTCAAACTTACAGCACAAGAAATATAAGCTGGGAAGGGAAGAATGAATTTTAACAGAAAAAAAGGAAACTGATTTTTTTTAAATGTTGCTTTTTTTTCCCTAAAGTTTTTCTTTCTTTCTTCCTTCCTTCCTTCCTTCCTTCCTTCCTTCCTTCCTTCCTTCCTT